>NW_022162815.1:0-120004 GCF_008728515.1 Papio anubis | reverse complement strand
AAAAAAAAAAAAAACCAAAAAAAAAAAAAAAAAAGAAATGAAAAAATATTTTAAGACTAATCTGCTGTATTAATTAATCATTAGTTAATTATTTTATCTATTCAAAAGGCAGTTACTGAGTACCTGAAATGTGTGAGGGTCTGTGGTAGCCTAGCAATAAATGGGTTTCTATTATTTTAAAATTCTGCAGAAATTCTAACAGGAAGCATTGTAAGAAACAAAGATATCAGGACTGTTAAACCCTTAATTTGCCACCAAATAGGCTCAATGAGCTATTTCCAAGTTTAGTCTGAAGATTACAAATCAAATGCAAAGCATTAGTTTGCTGGGTGAAATACCTCCTCTGTGAAAACATTAGGAGGTCACACTTCTCCACACTTCTCACAGTAAATGTGTGTGTGAGTGTCATGTATGTTTGCTGCTGTTGTGTCCTATCAAGCACCACTTGCACATCGGGTTCTAATATTTAAACAGCTGCTTTGAAGCAGCAAAGTTCTCTGACTTAAACTTCTAGAATAGAAGACCTTTCCCCTTGGAGGACTTTCTCCATTTCCAACTTGATTTCCATTGATGCAGGGCAAATTCACTATCAGCTAATAGCTTAAGATACTTTTAGCAAATCTAGGATGTCGAAGTAACATAACTACTTTTCTCAAGTTGCTTTACCAGCAGAGGCCATGGTTCTCCAGACATTTGCTTGTAAGGTTATTATTATTATTATTTTAGCAATCATATGTCTTCTGTTATGTGAAGCTAGTTGTCCCTGAAGGAACATTCTGAGCTGAATTCAGGCGCATATCCTATTTTTACATCTGAAAGCATATGCTTCAGAATATATTAAAACCAAGATTAAGTAAGTTGTTAGTAGCTGAACAATATGTACAATATATAAACTATAATGACATTTTGGTGAAAAAAGAGAACAAAATATTAAAACATAAAGCTTCAAAAAGCAATACTATATATTTTCTTCTATGGGTGCCCATATCCACAGGACAAGTATGTAAGGTTACACACCAAACTGATTATAGTTTTAACTTAAGATGAGGGTGAGAAAGTACAAAGCGGGCATTTAAATTGAGATGAGAGTCTATCAGGGTTAGTTTGAGAAGTCTATGACATAAAGTTAAATTCACAGTGACTTTTCTTCTTCTAAAAGGGAAGTCCAGAGGTAGATGGTACAAGTATGAAGATTCCATGAAGATAGGTAGACAGGCTCTTTCCAGCATTCTTCTCTGACATTTCTAACATATAATCCTCATTTTCACAGCCCAATATGAGTGCTAGAGTGCTAGTCAGCACGTATGATTTCTAAGGTCTAAGGAGAAGGGTGGAGAAATTAAAAAAAAAAAAAAAAAAAAAAGGAACACAGCACACGTGCCAGCTATCCTTTAAGGAAGTTTCCGAGATGCTGAAAAATAACATTCTCATCTACATTTTATTGTTCTAATTTATTCAGATGGTGAATTTTACCTGCAAAGAAGTATGAGAAACATTGCATTATTTTACCTGGCCATGTCTCTAGCTTATTACTAAGTCAGAAAGGGAAGATGAATACTGGGATAGGCACCTGAGGTCTCTTGCCATAGTCATCAAAGGACTTTTGCCTCACCAGTAATGTTTTGCTGTTTTATGAGGGGAATAAATTCATATACCATTTGTGTAACTGAAAAATCATTTTAAAATATAAAAGGGAGTAATTACCTTGTTTTTAAGATTCACTAATCTGAAAGTGTTTATAATACTTTCTTTTATTTTCCATAAGTTATTGGGGTACAGGTGGTATTTGGTTACATGAGTGAATTCTTTATTGCTTATTTGTGAGATTTTGGTTCCCCCATCACCCAAACAGTATACACTGCACCCTATTTATAGTCTTTTATCCATTGGCCCCCTCCCACTCTTCCCCCCAAGTCCCCAAAGTTCATTGTATCATTCTTATGCGTTTGTGTCCACATAGCTTAGCTCCCACATATCAGTGAGAATATACGATGTCTGGTTTTCTACTCCTGAGTTACTTCACTTAGAATAATAGTCTCCAATCTCATCCAGATCACTGCAAATGCTGTTAATTCATTCCCTTTTATGGCTGCATAGTATTATGTCATTCATATATATATATATATTTTATTTATTTATTTATTTATTTATTTATTTATTTCACAGTTTCTTTATCCACTCGTTGATTGATGGGCATTTGGGTTGGTTCCACGATTTTGCTATTGTGAATTGTGCCACTATAAACATGCATGTGCAAGTATATTTTTTGAATAATGACTTCTTTTCCTCTGTGCAGATACCCTAAAGTGGGATTGCTGGATCAAATGGTAGTTCTGCGTTTAGTTATTTAAGGAATCTCCACACTGTTTTCCATAGTGGCTGTACTAGTTTACTTTACTACCAGCGGTGTAGAAGTGTTCCCTTTTCGCCACACCCACACCAAAAGCTACTGTTTCGTTTTTATTTTTTGATTATGGTCATACTTGCAGGAGTGAGGTGGTATTGCCTTGTGATTTTGATTTGCATTTCCCTGATTGTTAGTGATATTGAGCATTTTTTTCATATGTTCATTGACCATTTGTATCTCTTCTTTTGAGAATTGTCTATTCGTGTCCTCAGCCCACTTTTTTGATGGGATTCTTTTTTTCTTACTGATTTGTTTGAGTTCTTAGTAGATTCTGGATATTAGTCCTTTGTCAGATGTATAGATTGTGAAGACTTTCTCCCACTCTGTGGGTTGTCTGTTTACTCTGCTGACTGTTCCTTTTGCCATGCAACAACTCGTTAGTTTAATTAGGTCCCAGTTATTTATGTTTGTTTTTATTGCATTTGCTTTTGGGTTCTTGGTCATGAAATCCTTGCCTAAGCCAATGTCTAGAAGGATTTTTCCAATGTTATGCTCTATAATTTTTATTGTTTCAGGTTTTAGGTTTAAGTTCTTAATTCATCTTGAGTTGATTTTTGTATAAGGTGAGAGACGAGGATTCAATTTCATTCCCCCACAGGGGTCTAGCCAATTATCCCAGCACCATTTGTTGAAAAGGGTGTCCTTTCTCCACTTTATGTTTTTGTTTGCTTTGTTGAAGATCAGTTGGCTGTAAGTACTTGGGTTTATTTCTGCGTTCTCTATCCTATTTCATTGGTCTGTGTGCCTATTTTTATACCAGTACCATGCTGTTTTGGTGACTGTGGCCTTATAGCACAGTTTAAAATCAGGTAGTGTGATGGCTCCAAATTTGTTCTTTTTGCTTTGTCTTGCTTTAGCTATGTAGGCTCTTTTTTGGTTCCGTATGAATTTTAGAATTTTTTTTCTAATTCTGTGAAGAATTATGTGAAGGGGTGGCCTGCCCCTCCACACCTGTGGGTGTTTCTCATTACGTGGAACAAGAGACTTGAGAAAAGAAATAAGACACAGAGACAAAGTATAGAGAAAGAAAAGCGGGGGCCCAGGGGACCGGCGCTCAGCTTACAGAGGACCCACGCTGGCACCGGTCTCTGAGTTCCCTTAGTATTTATAGATAATTATCTTTACCATCTTAAAGATAAGGGAGTGGCAGGACAATAGGATCGTTTTTAGGGAGGAAATCAGCAGTAAGACATAAGAACAAGGATCTCTGTGACATGAATAAGTTTAAAGGAAAATCCTGTGCCTTGAGATAAACCTTTTAGCAGCATTGTTTCATCCTATCACATGGGGATAAACCTTGGACAATACCTAGCTTTTCTAGGAACAAAGACACACCCTGCATGCCCAAAATCCATTAAACCTTGAGTTACCACAGCACGTGTCTCTTGCAAGGACAAGGTTGGGGGTAGGGTCACAGATTAACAGCATCTCAAATACAAAACAAAATGGAGTCTCTTATGTCTACTTCTTTCTATATAGACACAGTAACAGGCTGATCTCTTTCTTTTCCCCACATTATGGTGGTATTTTAATGGGGATTGCATCGTATTTGTAGATTGCTTTTGGCAGTATGGTCATTTTCACAATATTGATTCTACCCATCCATGAGCATGGGATGTGTTTCCATTTGTTTGTGTCATCTATGATTTCTTTCAGCAGAGTTCTGTAGTTTTCCTTGTAGAGATCTTTCACCTCCTTGGTTAGGTATATTCCTAAGTATTTTATTTTAATTTTTTGTAGCTATTGTAAAAGGGGTTGAGTTATTGATTTGATTCTTTGCTTGGTTGCTGTTGGTGTATAGAAGAGCTACTGATTTGTGTACATTAATCTTGTATCTGGAAACTTTGCTGAATTCTTTTATCAGTTCTAGGAGCTGAAAGTGTTTATAATACTTTCAAATTGCATCTAATTGATATCCAGACTATAAGTTTTGTGCAAGAAGTGAACTCAGAGTATCTCTCCTGAGCCCATTGTAGTTAGGTGAGGTGACAGCCACAGAGACTTAAGTGGGGATTTACCCTGAGATTCAGAGTTATAAACCCCTGAGCTGTACCCTGCTGTGACAATCTGAGCAAATTCTACTCTTCTCTGCCTTGTACTTTAAAAAATTTTGTAGTCAGATACACATAACTTTATGTATCATCTTAACAACTTTTGAAAATATAGTTCAGTAATGTTAAGTACATTTACATTATTGTGCAACTCCAATTTCCAAAACTCTTCATCTTGTAAAACTAAAAACTCTATGCCCATTAAATATCAACTCTCCATTCTCTCCTCCCTTCAGGTCTTGACAGCTGCCTTTCTACCATCTGTCTCTGAATTTGACCACTCTATGTGCCTCATGTAAGTGGACTCATATAGCATTTGTTCTTTCTGTGACTAGTTTATGTCACTTACTATAATGTTTTCAAAGTTTATCCATGTTATAGCACGTATCACAATTTCCTTTCTTTTTAAGGGTAATATTCCATTGTCTGTATAGACCATATTTTGTTTATCCTTTCATCTGTTGATGGCCACCTGGGTTGTTTTCACCTTTTAGCTATTGTGACTAATGCTGGCATGAATGTGGGTGTACAAAGATCTCTTTAAGACCCTACTTCAATTATTTGGGGTAGATACCCAGAAGTGAGAATTTCTGGATCATATGGTAAATCTACTGTCATTTTTTTGCCGAACTGCCATCCTATTTTCTATAATGACTGCACCTGCAATGCAGGAGAGGAACTCTTGAGTCAAGGAACCTAAATCTTTTTCCACCAACAGTTCACAAAGGTTCCAAATTTTCCACATCATCACAAACCCTTGTCATTTTATTTTATTGTATTTTATTCTAAACATAGCCATTCTAATGGGTGAGAAGATGGCAGATATTTCCTTGTAGTTTTGGCTTGCACATGCTTCATGATTCATGAGATTGAGCATCTTTTTGTGCTTTTTGGTCATTTTGTGCTTTTTGACTATCTTCTTTGGAGAAATGTCTATTCAAGTCCTTTGCCCATTTTAAAAATCAGATTCTTTTTGTTGCTGTTGAGTTTTATGAGTTATTTATATATTATGGATATTAACTTCTCTCTCTCTCTTTTTTTTTTGTTTTTTTTTTTTGAGATGGAGTTTTGCTTTTGTTGCTCAGGCTGGAGTGCAATGGTGTGATCTCGGCTCACTGCAACCGTCGCCTCCTGGGTTCAAGCAATTCTCCTGCCTCAGCCTCCTGAGTAGCTAGAATTATAGGCATGTGCCACCACACCCGGCTAATTATTTTTGTATTTTTAGTAGAGACAGGGTTTCTCCATGTTGGTCAGGCTGGTCTCGAACTCCTGATCTTCCTGCCTCGGCCTCCCAAACTGTTGGGATTACAGGCGTAAGCCACTGTGCCATCAAAAATATGATTTGCAAATACTTTCTCCCATTCTGTGGGTTGCCTTTCATACATGTGATTGTGTCCTTTGATGCACTCTAGTTTGTGTTTTGCTACCATGACTAACCCCACTTAGAATGCATGGTTTCTAGTATTGACCCTAGACCTCACTCCTATGACTATCAGCCATCTTCTTTGCTTCATATTGATTCTCGCTCCAGTTTTTGCAACAATGACCTAGTTCCATAGTAACTCCCTAAATGGCTTCCTGCCTGATTTCACTCTTGGATCCTCTTAATCATCTTCTAATAAAGGCCTCAAGGCTTACTTCAGAACTTGTTTTATCCCTTAAAATCTGTAGAAACTTGCAGCCATAAGATTTATAATCATTTGTTAATTCTTAGACCACGTGAAAGACTTGTCTTCCAGTTTCTAAAAGACAGAAAATGAGGCAAATAAAATAACAATACAGGGTTATATAATCGAAGAGGAGAGTGAGTTACACCAAAACTCTAAGGGTTTTTGCTACAAATAAGTATTTAAAACTATGAAGGAGCTGAGATTGAGCCTACTTGCAAGTGAACAATTTGCCTGCCACATTTTCATGAGTGCTGAAAGAATCCATGACATTCAGGTCAGAGAAAAAAGGACTTCATAACTCACAGCAATAGCATTAGCCAAAGTATCTGTATTTTCTCACACTGATTCCCTGAGCCCCAGATGCAACAGAGCAGTATGAAGAGGGTCAGGTGATTTCTGCACATACCGAGTTCCTCTCCTGCATTGCATAAGGAGATAAGGAAACCAAACCTTTGTAATAGGCAATAGGCATGCCTGTACTTTGCTCTGGAAGGAGACACTATTTCTATCTTCCAAGGCTATTTGCTATAAAACAAATCCTTGAAAAGACAATCCAGAACAAAAAGTAGTTACTGTCTCACTTGAAGACATGCAGAAACATGACAGAGCCATGGAATTGTCTCCCACAAATAAGAAATTCCTTTTATTTTGTTTCTCAGAGCTTCCTGGCTATGAAGACCAAAGATCTATAGCTTTTCTTTGGGACATAAAAATTAACTGAGATAAACTTTCTTTTCCAGCCCTAAACTATAAGATAAAACAGGCATTTGGAATCACACCTAGAACACAAATAAAACAACCTAATAGTAATGTGTTCAGAATTTTATACATACAGAGACATTATTTTCATATAGTCCTTTCTTCTATAGGTGCGGAAGAAATCAAAGAAAAAATTAAGTCTAGTATCTGTAAAGATACTATTGTGAAAACATTCTATGTATCTTAACAGTAATAAAGTTTTAAATGTGTGATTTTCAATACATTAATATTTCCAGGGTATAGACACATAGCCAAAGTTTAGTCTAAAGCAAACCATGAACTAGAGTAGAGCATAGTCAACTGTGTGCTTATTTTTTTTTATATATTTATAGAATTCAGATGCCTGCATTTGTTTATTTTGATAAACAAGAACCTTATTCAACATATTAAAAAATAAACATTACTTGATCACCTATTCTGTTCTAGTACTTCTCTATTTACTGCATGTACAGAGAAGTAACACACAGTCCTCATTTTCAAGAAGGAATCCTAAGCATCTCAAATAGCCAGTGTTTATCTTCTACCTGTTTTCTTCCCTGCCATAAATCCATGTGGATGGCTGAACTCTATAGACAGGAAGGGAAGCTCAGCTTATTCATATGCAAGCAGTTGGTAAGTAAAGGAAGCTTCTTCACTTTGATTGCATTTCATCAGTGTCATTTCATAAGTTTCCTTATTTTAGAGCTGAACTAACTGCCCAATATGGTAGTGAACAGACAAACCTGGCTATTTAAGTTTTAATTTAAATTAACTAAAATTAAATAAAATTTAAAATCAGTTCCTCAGTCCCAGTAACCACATTTCACATGCTCAATGGCCACATGTACCTAGTGGCTAGTCTGCTGGACAATGCAGGCATAGGACATTTCCATTATCCATTATTACAGTATGGCATATTAAACAGAACTGTTTTAGAGTATGGCTTTGCTTGTTCAGGTGTTATCTTTGGTTATAATCTGGATATGTCCCAGAGTTGGTACTCTGTATGTCAGTCTGAAGCCCATATACAGATATACATATATATAAACACATAAGAATAGAGATATATAAAGACATAGATACAGACAAAGACATAGATACAGATATAAATATGGATATTTATTCTACATAGGTACCCTACTTTTTACATTCATTCTCAAGGAGGAAAGGGGTCAGTCAGTCAGAATAGCAGAATCAACCCGGTGAACTTTATGTCTGAGTAGGTGACAGTTTCAGTAATTCTTTGTGGCTTTTCCCCATTGATTGAAATATTCCTGGCTGCTATATTCTTTATGGTGATTCTGTTGAAACATATAAATCTGTAATTACTGCATTAGCTCACAGAAGAATTAGACAAGGTATGTGCCTTGTAAATGTCATTTGATATTTGCATGTGGCATTTAAATTCCTACTAGTGTTAATGCACCACAGAGGTCTTTGTATTGTTTTTGAGATGTTTCCTTTGTTAATTTTGATTCTATTTGCAGCAGGGGTTTTAGAAGTTAGTAGAAAAGTTAGACTTGTGTTTTTCAATGCCATTGGTAGTCACTAAGCTTACTAGAGAAATAAGGATCCAAGAACTATGTAAGGAGATTTTAATTTTCAATCTATTGTTTCCTTGAATTAATTACTGGAGAAAATAGAACAAGTTCCCAATATCTGATCCTTAGAGTTCAAAGAGGGGGAAGAAATAAGATAAGTACAGATAGATATGGTGAATTATAAACTGACTAAATGTCATAAATACATGTTCCTATGCAACTTCTTCTTCTTCTTTTTTTTTTTTTTTTTTTTTTTTTTTTTGAGACGGAGTTTCACTATTGTTGCCCAAGCTTGAGTGCAATGGTGCGATCTCAGTTCACTGCAACCTCTGCCTCCCGGGTTCCAGCGATTCTCCTGCCTCAGCCTCCTGATTAGTTGGGATTACAGGTGTGTGCCACCACGCCTGACTAATTGTTTTGTATTTTTAGTAAAGACTGGGTTTCACCATGTTGGCCAGACTGGTCTCGAACTCCTGATGTCAGTTGATCCACCCACCTCGGCCTCCTAAAGTGGTGGGATTACAGGCGTGAGCCACCGTGCCCAGCCAGCATCTTTTTTTTTTTTTTTTTTTTTTTAAATTTACAGTTAGTTTTTATGGTTTCTATTAACAGTGTGCCTACGATAGATAATTTTCCCAGACTTAGAAGTGGAAACATGCAGGGCACATGTAATTTCACTTACATATACAATCTTTCCCACATTTGTATATTATCTGTTTTGGCATTTGGCACCATTTCTTGCTTGTATCTTCAGTGGTCCTGTGTTCCTGAATTTTCATTCTTGTAACAGGTGTTTATTTCTATGAATGGAAAAGTTTGTCTACCTTGCAAATCTTATTTGACTTTAAATATTATTTTTAATTATGTGGATGCTTTGGGTTTGTCTGTTTGCCCTTGCCATATAAGCAGGATCTTGCAAATAGTGATCCTTCAGCTAACTTTGTCACTTCTCTTAGCAGAACCCTCACCGGGGCTCTTAGTCAAACACTCAGTATTTCCCTCACGTTCTCTTATAATTAATAATCCATGTGATATGACAGAATGCACTATAATTTTATAACTTGCCTAGACTTCCTTTAAAGTTTATAATAATTTTAAAATTGTAGTTTAAAACAAAATTAAAGGATATATATAAGCATAAAGTTCTTTACTTCCTTATAATATTTGTAGTTTTTCCATCCCAGACTCCTACAAAAATAAGCACTGTTAACACTGTGGTTAGATCTTTTTTTCTACGTATATATGTGTATGTACATATATTTTTCTATGTATATATGTGTATATACATAGAAATACATATGTATATATGTGTATGTACATATATTTTTCCCAAAAATCTAGGATCATACATAGTATTTATAATCTTTTTTTTTCACTTCATATATCATGCATATCTTTCCTAATCTATAACATCTTAAGAAATTATATACTGTTCTAGATCATTATTTATAATAGTTGTGTAGAAGTTCAATGCTTACAAATACTATAATTTATTTTATTAAACTATCCCTATTAGTGGATATTTTGGTTATCTCTGACATAGTGGCTTTATCATCAATAACCTTTTGATTTGTTCATTCTAGCACATACTTAAATTTTTATGTTAGTACAGAAATTTTTGAAAATTATTAGAAATAGCCAGATTTTAATATTTTCTATTCTTACATACAAATTTACCTTAATTTTACTCATCCACACAATATACCACAATATTTTATCTAAATCTTGTAGAATCATTCATTTTCCTAGTATTTCATTCTTTAACTTTTTACCTACTTGCTAATGCCTCTTTCTGACATCTCTTCTTGCTCTTATCCTTTGTCTTCCTAAAAATCTACTCCTAGGCATTTCTTTAACAGGGAAGCAAAATTAACTAGCAACAACTTACTGTTTTCCTTTCCAAGGTTATTGCATTTTAACAGGGTTCAAAATCTTACACTAACCAGCTGAGACTGTAATGGAGGAATTGTAAACATCCACCAGGAGTTTAAAAAGACCCCTGTAAACAAACCATACAATGGCTTATTGCTCATTCTTCACATTTTAAGAATTTTAGGGTATAGCTCTCTACTTCTCAGTTAAGCTGCAAATATGCTGGATATACTTCAGGTCTTTCATATGAGTCAACATGGAAAACTAGAGCGTGAGTAACTTTAGGTAGAGATTACCTGGTGTTGTAATGCTGAGATGTCAAGCATAGTGCCAAGCATAAAACAGACACATAATAAATACATGTGGTTTAATTGATCAACTACCAGAAACTCAGGCTGTGGCAATCTGTAGATTGCTGACTTAACTTGCTTTTGCTGACAGTCCCTGCAATTCTGTTACAGATAATATGCAGGAGAGGATGCCCTTAAGCAAGGTTCCTGATTCCTTCATATATGAAAGATATAATGATCCCACAACATCAGGAAAATTCGTACTGAATCAAAAAGGCAGAAAATGACTGGTGGTGGTAGACAGAAAAAACTCCACTCCCATTATGCAAAAAATATGAGCAAGACATTGCTCTGCCAAGTTCACTAAGGGAGATAATTAAGTGAGTCACTATTATAAACACAGTAATAGAATAGTGTACATGGTAAAGTAGAACCAGAGGAATGAGCCATAAACTCTGTTGAAAGAGGTCAGGGAAATCTTCACCTAAGAGTCACTACTTGAGCAGGGTCTTGAAGGATGACTAGGACTTCGTTAGATAAATGAAAAGAGAGAAGGAATATAATGTGAAAAGGAGTGGAATAATGTATTAGGTTCAATAAACTTCTACCATTATGATCCTGGAGTGCAAAGTGTCGGGTGCCAAGCAGCAGAAGGTAAGATTGGAGAGGTGGACCTGGAGCTATCACAGAGGCTTTGTGTGCTATATGAAGGAGCTAGGATTCTATTCTGTAGGCCAGTGTTTCACAATTTTAGCTGCACACTAGTACCACTTGGAGAGATTTTTTATTTTATTGTATTATTTATTTTTTATTCTTAAATTTTGTGGGTACATAGTAGGTGTATATATTTATACATTCACCTAAGAATAGAGTTGTACTTGAGTCCCAACCTAACAACATATCAGCTCTGTGGCCTTGGGTGAGTTACTTCTCTTTGAGCCTCAATTCCCACTTTGGAAATGAAGGTGTTATGGATGCCAAGTGATATCATTAGTGACAGTGCGTTTTGTAAAATATTGTGTGGCTTTGTAGTTATTCTTCTTCTTATCATTAATGACTCACATGTATATAATGTATATGTGTTCTGTGCATGCATATGGTATAGAAGAGAATATCAGACTGTGATCAAATAATCTGTCTTCAAGTCCCTTAGGCGCTTTATATCACTCCTTATATTTCAACATTCATTAAGTGGAGGCTGGACAAATTTGTGGTTTTGAAACATTGCTTAATGAAGCCTTAGCATTTTTCAATGAGATAGCTCAGGAGCTTTCAAGGCACGAAGGAGTGGACTATGGGGAGATTACAACTGTTCTACTTTTACCTTCCTACTGTCTTAGTTTGAGCTGCTATGACAAAGTACCATGGTCTTGGTGGCTTATAAACAACCAAAGTGTATTTCTCACAGTTCTGGAGTCTGGAAGTCCAAGATCATTGTGCCAGTATGGTTGGTTCTGGGGAAGGCCCCCTTCCAGGTTGCAGACTGCTGACTTCTCATTGTATCTTCACGTGGCAGAAAGAGACTGAGAGCTTTCTGGGGGTGCTTTTATAAAGGCATCAATCTCATTCACTAGGGCTCTACCTTCACGAACTAATTACTTCCCAAAGGCTCCACCTTCTAATATTATCCCTTTGGCTGTGAGGATTTCAGCCTATGAATTTAGCAGAGACATAAACATTGCACTTATATATTGAATTTTTTTGGCAATTTTTTAAGAGAAAATATTCTAAAGCTAAGAACATTTAAAGTCTGAAAACTCCCGAGTTAGATGATTTCAAAGGAGACTTTCTTCTGGACCATCCAATGGTTCTACAGTGTTGTAAATGATCTGGTTTCCCCAAATCCCCACTCTCTCCACAAGGTTATTTGGAGAAATAGGTATGAAAAGTCTGTCAAAGCTGAAGATGATTCTCTACAGCTGCTTCCTGACTATATCCAGATACCAAATGATATACCTACATCTGTATCTGTCACAAAATTGAATATTTTTTTCTCGTTTATTTTCAGGTGGAAATATTGCAGTTCAGAGACAGAAAATATTCCTCACAAATGCTAACTGTAGAGGCTGCCTGGACCCTGTGATGACCTAGTTTCTGTGTCTGCATTTGGGTTCCCTGGAAAAGAATGCTGTGATCAACTATTAATTTCTGCCATAAGCATAGAAAGGAGAATACAGACACATATGCCAATATTTGTCATTGCTCTTAGAAGAAAAAAATGTGATTTCAGTATGGTCAGTAGAGCTTGACTCCAAAACTCCATCTTCTACTTTTGTACATAAGAGTTCTATATACATAAGTAGAAGTGGGGAAAGGTAAATATCACAGCTGAGCTGTTTCCTGTGGTACCAAAGGAATTATGTCCTAGTAAAAGAAGTCTTGCACTAAATAAATGTAAGAAAATTTTCACAACCTACTAAAGGACATCACATTGGTGGTGAAAGATATATTCCTAAGGTCAGCAACAAGGTAAGGATGTCTGGTCTCACCACTTCTGTTTAGCAGTGTACTAGATATTTTTGCCAGTGTGATAAAGCAAGAAACGTTTCTGACAAATAACTTCTATTTAGAATATGTAAAGCATTCTTACAAGTCAGTAATAAGAATATAAATAACACAACAATAAATGGGCAAAAGATTTTAACAGACACTTCATCAAAGGTGTGTATAGATGGCAAACAAACACATTAAAATATGCTCAATATCATTTCTCACTAGTGAAACATAAATTAAAACTGTAATGCAAATGTGAAGCAACTGGAACTTTCATAAACTGTTGGTAGAAATATAAAATGGTATAACTACTCTGGATATTAGTAGTTTCTTAAAAATTAAACACATATTACCATACAACTCAACCATTTCACCCACTCCTAGGTATTTAACCAAGGAAAACAAAAGCAAATGTACACTGAAATGCTTTACACCATGCTCATAACCGCTTTATTTTTAATAGCACCAAGTTGGAAAGAACCCTAATGTCCACTAATACCACTTGTCCACCAGGTAAATGAATAAACAAATTGTGGTATAGTCATAGAATGAAGTACTTCTTAGCAATAAAAAGGCAAAAGTGTTGACACATGTACAAACAAGGCTATGTCTCAAAATATGTTTTTTTTGAAGTGAAAGAAGCCATACAAAATAGAGATAGTATGTACTTTTAGTAATAAAAAATTTAGAAAATGCAAATTGAACAACAGTAATAGATCAGTGGTTGCCTTGGAATGACAGGGATTGGGGTGGCAGGGAGCAAGAAGAGGAAGGGAAGATTACAAATGTGCATGAAAAATGTTTGGGGGTTGATAAATATGTTAATAATTTTGATTGTAGTAATGATTTCATGAGTATACACATATGTAAAAACTTATCATAATATAACTTGTAGATATATACCATTTATTATATGCCAATTACACCTCAATAAAGTTGTAACAAAATTATCTGTCATTCGGAGTGACCTTATTAGTCTTCTACTCTTACTTCATTACATAGAAGCACATGACTGGGTGTAGAGATTAAGAAAGTCAGTAATATCCCTGGGATTCAATTTTCTCAATTGTAGGAAGCAGTTGCCTTCAACCATGATAAAAGATCCCTTTCATCATCGCTAATCTATGGCAAATAAGCCACATTCAAGAAAATGGGGTAAGTCCTAAATCCTGAGACTTAAATCTTGATAATAAAAAAAAAAACTCAGAAGTTTTTTGAATAAAGTGGGGTGGCAGCATAATATGTAGATTCTGTGACTTTGCCTCTTGTACTATGAGCTGCTACGGATTCTTTTATTGATTTCTCAGTTTGTGAGGCATCTATGGGAGATTATGTCCAAGCCCGGGCCAAATAAGTCCCAGGATGATAAGGAGAATTGGAGAGACCTATGGCCCCTGGGTCACTTGAGATTTTTACTTAGATCTTATACAATTAGTGTAAGTTTATAATTTCCATGAGATTAAAATTGCTGTGGGCTGAAAAGCCAGAATGCTTTAAAACTCTGTTCCAGAAATCCTTCTCAAATATAAATGGACAATGCTTTGGAATGATAAAAATGGAAAGGAATGTGAAAACATTTTACTAATATTAATCTTTATTCTCAAAACAATGATTTAAAGAACAAGTAAATAAATAATTCTAGTATAATGGAGTGTTCACTTGGTTCTAGGCACTGAGTTTGGTACTTTGCATATATTATATCATTTAACCCACCCAAATTGTTATTCACTGTTTCACAGGAAAAAAAAACTGTGGAATGACAATAGTGAGATACAGGCTCAGTGTTACACAACCAGTGAAGAGCCAGGTATTAATGATTCTCACTACAGTGTTTACAGATCATTAATTGAAGTTGAATCATGCATTCTGGATTCTGCTCCATCCCAATTCAAAGTTACAGATTTACTTTCAGGTCATTAACTTTCTTCATGTCTCACTTTCTGAATCTTGAAAATGAATACAATTACTTTCTTCTAACTGACACAGATGGAGGAGACAGGAAATGTGACATAATCAGATGACCTATAAAATATATTTGCATTGGTAGTCCATCTTCTATAAAAATTTCAAATGATAATTGTATAGGTTTAGTATTTATCATATATAAGTATACCCCAAATCTCAGCCAAATTAACAGTTTTAAAATTAACATAAAAGAACTCAACCCTCTTGTCTTTTCAGCAAGTAAAAAATCTACTCCCTATCACCACCATCCCACCTTCTGAGAGATAACTATTAAATTGATGTTTTCATGGACACCAATAGTTCTAATTTTTTACTGTCACTGAACTCTCAGTCTTACTTTTATTTCATTTTGAAGGACTTCTATTTTTGTTCTGTCTCACACAAACCAGGGGCAAAGACTTTTCCTTGATTTCTCCAAAACAATGTCAATCATTTGCATAGATGATTCCTTTGAAATTTTAAGCATTTGAAGAGGAGACTTATACTTTTCCTTGATTTCTCCAAAACAATATCAATCATTTGCATAGATGATTCCTTTGAAATTTTAAGCATTTTAAGAGGATACTTATAGCACAAAATTACATAGAAAATGTCTTAAAAGTTAATGTTAGGGTCGGGGGCAATGGCTCACGCCTGTAATCCCAGCACTGTGGGAGGCCGAGGCAGGTGGATCACGAGGTCAGGAGATCAAGACCATCCTGGCTAACACAGTGAAACCCCATCTCTACTAAAAATACAAAAACTTAGCCAGGGGGTGGGGGGATGGCAGGCACCTGTAGTCCCAGCTACTTGGGAGGTTGAGGCAGGAGAATGGTGTGAACCCGTGAGGCGGAGCTTGCAGTGAGCCGAAATCGTGCCACTGCACTCCAGCCTGGCCAACAGAGCGAGACTCCATCTCCAAAAAAAAAAAAAAAGAAAGTGGCACTAATCATCAAAATGGTATTAAAAACTTTCAAAGAACTTTTCTTAACCTTTAAAAAATCCCTCAAAAGCCAAAGTTCGTTTAGTAAAAAATGCTTTATTCCATTGTTGAAAGAATGATCTGTAATAAAGGAATTTTCTGTGGCTATAACAGAATATTTAATACCTGAGACTGGGCAATTTGCAAAAAGAAGAAATTGACAAGGAAAAGAAATTTATTTCTTATAGTTTTGGGGGCTGGGAAGTCCAAAGGTATGGCACCGGCACCTACCCAGCTTCTGGTGAACAACTCGTGCTGTGTCATTACATAGTGGGAGGCATCACAAGGCGAGACACAGGGCAAGTGTGCTAGTTCAGATCTCTATTCTTCTTATAAAGCCACCAGTCACACCAGGTGAGCTTCAATTTGATGACTTTATCTTCTTTACCTCCCAAAGGCCCCACCTCTTAATACTGTTACCATGGAGATTAGGTTTGTACATGAATTTTGGAGGGGACATTCAAACCCCAGCACTAGATGTAAAATGCTCTCGGATATGCTTGTAATACATCAATGAATTAATTTATCATAGGCTGAATGCTTAGAAAACAACAACCATGTTAAAATAAGGCAACACACAAAGATAAGACAACTCTGATGGTTGCACAAAGACAGTGTAGGACACAAGGACTGCAACTTTTAGGACAATTCTACTTCTAAACTTGGCCCAGAACCAGTAGCCTGCATGGGGGGTGGCACGTGACCTACTGAGACCCCAGCTGGGGTGGCTAAAGGAGTGCTGGCATCACCACTCCCCTAACCACAGGCTGCATAGCCTGTGGCTCCAAAAGAGACCCTTCCACTTGAAGAGAGGAGAGGGAAGAGTGAGGAGAACTTTGTCGTGCATCTTGGATACCATCTCAGCTGCAGCAGGATAGGACACTGGTTACAATTACAAGGCTCTCTCTCCAGCCCTTAGCTTCTGGATGACATTTCTAGACATGCCCGGGGCCAGAAGGGAAACCACTGCCTTGAAGGAAAGGACCCAGTCCTGGCAGGAGATATAGACTGCATTTATTTGGGAGAAAGTAAGGGAAGAGAAAATTAGTATCTGCTTGGCTAATTCAGAGAAT
Organism: Papio anubis; assembly: GCF_008728515.1. NCBI lineage: Eukaryota > Metazoa > Chordata > Mammalia > Primates > Cercopithecidae > Papio > Papio anubis. Next base: position 102,943 of record NW_022162815.1, on the reverse strand, counting down.
TCTCTAGGATTTTTTCCAATACCATCAAGGTGGTACCTTTATGAATCTGCAAGAATCACAGCATTACTGGGCTTAGAGTGGCCCCTAAAACAGATATATCTTAGATCACAACACTCAAGCCTTTTTGATTATCTGGAAAGCCTTCCTAAGAAGGATGAGTACAAACAAGCTAGACTGTGAAGGCTACAGTAAATATGTAACTCCTCAATGTCCAGACACAGATGAACTTCTACGAGTATCAAGGCAATGTAGGAAAACATGACCTCACTCAACGAACTAAGTAAGGCACAAAAGACCAATCCTGGAGAAAGAGAGATATGTGACATTTTAGACAGAAAATTCAAAACAGCTGTTTTAAGGACACTCAAAGAAATTCAAGATAACATGGAGAAGGAATTCAGAATTCTATCACATAAATTTAGCAAAGAGACTGAAATAATTAGAATCAAGCAGAAATTCTGGAGCTGAAAAATGCAATTGGCATATGGAAGAATGCATCAGAGTCATTCAAAAGTAGAATTGATCAAGCAGAAGAATTAGTGAACTTGAAGACAGTCTATTTGAAAATACACAGCCAGAGGAGACAAAAGAAAAAAGAATAAAAGTCAATGAAGCACGCCTACAGGATCTAGAAAATAGCCTCAAAAAGGTGGATCTAAGAGTTATTGCCTTTAAAGAGGAGGTAGAGAAACAGACAGGGGTAGAAAGCTTATTCAAAGAGATAATAACAGAGAACTTCCCAAATCTAGGAAAAGATATCATCAAAGTACAAGAAGATTATGGAACCACAAGCAGATTTAACCTAAATAAGACTACTTCAAGGCATTTAATAATCAAATTCCCAAAAGTAAAGGCTAAAGAAAGGATCCAAAAAGTAGCAAGATAAAAGAAACAACATATAATGGAGCTCCAATACAGTTAGCAACAGATTTTTCTGGGGAACCCTTACTGGTTAAGAGAAAGTGGCATAAGTGCTAAAGGAAAAAAACTTTTACGCTAACATAGTATATCTAGCAAAAATATCTTTCAAACATGAAGGAGAAGTAATGACTTTCCAAGACAAACAAAAGCTGAGGCATTTCATTGACACTAGACCTGTCCTACAAGAGATGTTAAAAAGGAGAACTTCAATCAGAAAGAAAATGACATTAATGAGCAATAAGAAATTATCTGAAGGTATAAAACTCACTGGTCATAGCAAGTACACAAAAAAATACAGACTGATATAACACTGTAACTGTGGTATATAAACTACTTTTATCCTAAGTAGACAGACTAAACGATGAACCAATCTAAAATAATAACTACAACAACTTTTCAAGACATAGACATTACAGTAAGATATAAATGAAAACAACAAAAAGTTAAAAAAAGTAGGGGAATAAAGTTAAAGAATAAAATTTGTATAGTTTTCTTTTTGTTTGTTTATGCAAACAGAATTAAGTTATTACAGCTTAAAATAATGGATTATAAGATAATATTTGCAAGACTTGTGGTAAATGCAAACCAGAAAACATACAAAGGACACACACAAAAAATAGAAAGCAAGAATCTAAATCATATCACCAGAGAAAATCATCTTCATTAAAGGAAGACAGGAAGGAAAGAAAGAAGAAAGAGAAGATCACAAACCAACCAGAAAACAAATAACACAATGGCAGCAGTAAGTCCTTATTTACTAACAGTAGTAATGTTGAATGTAAATGGCCTAAACTCTCCAATCAAATGATGTAGAGTGGCTGAATGAATTTCAAAACTGAAGACCCATTCATCTGTTGCCTACAAGAAACACACTTTACCGATAAAGATACACATAGACTTAAAATAAAGGGATGGAGAAAGGTATTGCATGCCAATGGAAACCAAAATATGGCAGGAGTCACTATGCTTCTATCAGACAAAATAAATTTCAAGACAAAATCTACAAAAAGAGACAAAGGTTATTATATAATGATAAAAGAGTTAATTCAGCAAGAGGATATAACAGTTTTAAATATATATGTATCCAACACTGGAGCACCCAGATACACAAAGCAAATATTATTGGAGCTACATAAAGAGATAGACCCCAATACAATAATAGCTGGAGAGTTTGACACCTCACTTTCGGAAGTGGACAGATAATCGAGACAGAAAATCACAAAGAAACATCAGACTTAATTTGCACTATTTACCAAATGAACCTGATATTTACAGAACATTTCATCCAATGACTGAAGAATACACATTCTTCTGCTCAGCACATGGGTCATTCTCAACGACAGACCATATGTTAGGCCATTAAACTAGTCTTAAAAATTCAAAAACATTGAAATAATATTAACCATCTTCTCTGACCACAATGGAATAAAACTAGAAATTAGTAAGAGGAATTTTGGAAACTATACAAATACATGGGGTATTAGTCATTTTCATACTGCTATAAAGACATGTCCAAGACAGGGAAATGTATAAAGAAAAGAGGATTAATTGACTCACAGTTCTGCATAGCTGGGGAGGCCTTAGGAAACTTACAATCATGGCAGAAGCGGAAGAGGCACATCATACATGGAGTCAGGTGAGAGAGTGAGTTTGTGAAGGAAGAACTGTCAGACACTTATAAAACCATCAGAGCTCATGAGAACTCACTATTACAAGGACAGCAGAGGGAAACTGTCTCCCGTGATCTAATCACCTTCCAGCAGGTCTCTCCCTCAACATCTGGGGATTACAATTTCAGATGAGATTTGGGTGGGGACAGAAAGCCTAACTATATCACATGGAAATTAGATAATATGCCCTTGAATGACCAGTGGGTCAATAAAGCAATTAAGAAGAAAATTAGAAAATTTTTTGAAACAAAATGATAATGGAAGCACAACATACTTAAACCTATGGTATATAGCAAAAGCAGGACTAAAACGGAATTTTATAGCTGTAAGTGCCTACATCAAAAAAGAGGAAAAACTTTAAATAAACAATCTAATGACAAAGCTTAACTCAAAAAGCAAGAGCAAAGCAAGCCCAAAATTAGCAGAATAAAAGAAATAATAAAGATCAGAGCAGACGTAAATTAAATTGAAATAAAAAAATAAAATAAATGAAATGAAAAGTTGCTTTTTGAAAAGTTAAACAAAAATGACAAACTTTTAACCAGACTAAGAAAAAAAAGAGAAAAGATATAAATAAGTAAACTCAGAAATAGAAAAGGAGGCATTACAACTGATACTGCAAAAATTTAAAGGATTATTAGTGGCTCCTGAGAGCAATGATATGCCAATAAATTGGAAAATCTCGAAGAAATGGACAAATTCCTAGACACATACAATGTATTACATTGAACCAGGAAGAAATCCAAAACCTGAAAAGACCAATAACAAGTAACAAGATTGAAGCCATAATTATAAGTCTTCCAGTAAAGCAAAGCCCAGGACCCACTGGCTTCACTGCCGAATTCTACCAAACACTTAAAGAACTAATACAAATCCTAATTAAACTATTCCAAAAAGATAGAGGAAGAGGGAATACTTCCACACTTATTTTATGAGGCCAATATTAACCTGATACCAAAACCAGACACACAAAAAAAGTAGAGGTCAGTATCTTTGACGAATATTGAGGCAAAAATCTTCAACAAAATACTAGCAAACCAAATTCAAGAACACATTAGAAAAAATCATTCATCATGACCAAGTGGAATTTATCACTAGGATGCAAGGATGGTTCAACATACACAAATCAATCAATGTGACATAGGGTATCCACAGAAATATGGTCATTTTGAGTGATACTGAAAAAGTATTTGATAAAACTCAACAGTTCCTCATAATAAAAATCCTCAAAAAACTGAGGATAAAAGGAACATACCTCAACATTATAAAAACCACATACCACAGATCCACAGCTAGTATCTTACTGAATGAACAAAAAACTGAAAGTCTTTTTACTAAGATGTGGGACATCATATGGATGCCTAGTTTTACCACTGTTATTCAACATAGTACTGGAATTCCTAGTTAGAGCAATAAGAAATGAGAAAGAAAGAAAGGGCATCCTGGCCAGGTGTGATGACTCATGCCTGTAATCTCAGCGCTCTGGGAGGCCAAGATAGGTGGGTCACTTGAGGTCAGGAGTGCAAGACCATCCTGGACAATATGGTGAAACCTCATCTCTACTAAAAATACAAAAATTAGCCAGGCAGGGTGGTGCGTGCCTGTAATTCCAGTGACTTTGGAGGCTGACGCATGAGAATTACTTGAACCCAGGAGGCAGAGGTTGCAGTGAGCAAAGATTGCATTACTGCACTTCAGTTTGGGCGACAGAGTGAGACTGTGCCAAAAAAAAAAAAAGAAAGAAAGAAAAGAAAAGGAAGGAAGAGAGGGAGGGAGGAAGAGAAGGGCGGGCATCCAAATTGGAAATGAAGAAGTCAAATTATCCTTATGTGCAGATATGATCTTATATTTGGAAACCCTAAAGACTCTACATAAAAACTAATAGAACTGATAAACTCATTAAAGTTGCAAGATACAACTCCAGCCTGGGCGACAGAGCGAGACTCCGTCTCAAAAAAAAAAAAAAAAAAAAAGTTGCAAGATACAAAATTAAGTTACAAAAATCAGTATCATTCCTATATGCCAACAGTAAACAATGTGAAAAACAAATCAAGAAAGTAATCCCATTTACAATAGCCACACATAAAATTAAAGAACCAGAAATTAACCAAAGAAGTGAAAAATCTCTATAAAGAGAACTATAAAACATTGATGAAAGAAATTGAAGAGGACAGAAAATGGAAAAATATTACATATTCATTAATTTGAAGAACTGATATTGTTAAAATGTCCATACTATGCCAAGCAATCTACAGATTCCATGCTATCCCTAACAAGAAACCAATTGCATTCTTCACAGAAATAGAAAAAACAATGCTAAAATTTATGTAGAATCACCAAAGACCCAAAATACCCAAAGCTATCCAAAGCAAAAAGAACAAAACTGGAGGAATCACATTACCTGACTTCAAATTACACTCCAGAGCTACAGTAACCAAAACAGCATAGTAGACTGGCATAAAAACAGCCACATAGACCAATGGAACAGAATAATGAACCCAGAAACAAATCCATACACCTATTTTGAATTCATGATCAACAAAGGTGCCAAGAATATACAATGGAGAAAAGACAGCATCTTCAATAAATGGCGCTTGGAAAACTGGATATCCATATGCAGAAGAATGAAACTAGACCCCTATCTCTCACCCTGTATAAAAATCAAATCAAAATGGATTAAAGACTTAAATCTAAGACCTCAACCTATGAAACTGTTCCAATAAAACATTGGGGAAAATCTCCAGGACATTCGCCTGGGCAAAAATTTCTTGAGGAATAGCCCCCAAGCACAGGCAACCAAAGCAAAAATGGACACAAGGGATAATATTAAGTTTAAAAGCTTCTGCATAGCAAAGGAAACAATCAACAAAGTGAAGAGCCAATCTAGAGAATGGGTGAAAATATTTGCAAACTGCCAATCTGACAAAGTATTAATAACCAGAATACATGAGGAGCTCAAATGACTCTACAGAAATAAATCTAATAATGAAATTAAAAAAGGCAAAAGATTTGAATATGCATTTCTCAAAAGAAGACATACAAATGGCAACGAGGCATATGAAAAGGTTCTCAACATCATTGATCATCAGAGAAACACAAATAAAAAATATAGGGAGGTATCATCTCACCCTATTAAAATGGATTTTATACAAAAGACAGACAATAATAAATGCTGGTGAGGACGTGGAGAAAAGGGAACACTTGTAAACTTTTGGTGGGAATGTATAATAAATCAGTATTAATACAATCACTACAGAGAACAGTTTGGAGGTTCCTCAAAAAACTAAAAATAGAGCTACTATATGATCCAGCAATCCCTCTGCTGGGTATACACCCAATAGAAAGGAAATCAATATATCAAAGAGATATCTGCACTTGCATGTTTGTTGTGCACTGTTCATGATAGCCAAAATGTGGGGGCAACCTAAGTGTCCATCAACAGATGAGTAGATAAAGAAAATGTGGTACCTATACACAATGGAGTGGTATTCAGCCATAAAAAAGAATGTGAACCAGTCATTTGCAGCCACCTGGACGGAACTGGTGATCATTATGTTAAGTGAAATAAGCCAGGCTCATAAAGACAAACTTCACATGTTCTCACTGATTTGTGGGTTGTAAAAATCAAAATAATTGAACTCATGGAGAAAGATGACTGGTAGGGCCAGATGGAAGGCTAGAAGGAGTATTAGGGGATGGTGGGGACAATTAATGGTTACAAAAAAAAAATTAAAGAATGAATAAAACCTACTATTTGATAGCATGACATGGCGACTATAGTCAACAATAATTTAATTGTACACTTAAAATAACTAAAAGAGTATAACTGGATTGTCTGTAACACAAAGGATGAATGCTTGAGGGAATGGATACCTCATTCTTCATGATGTGATTATTATGCATTGAATGCCTGTATCAAAACATTTCATGTACCCAATAAATATATATACCTGCTATATACCCACAAAATTTGTTTTTACATGTGGAGGATATGCATTCACCATATCCTCCAAATCCCTACTTATTTTTCCATTTTTCTTTCATTAAAAATCTAGACGTAGACTTTGAATCTAGAGCCAAGCCAGGAGTTTTGTCCCTAGTAACTCTCCTTGGCCATTAGTGCTCTGTCCATCCCTCATATTTTTATGTAATACACTAATATTTGAACACTGAAGTCTTACAAAGTAAAGTTTTCTATGAATGACCTATCCATAAGTACACATTACTTTAGGAATTAATTATGTTTTCCCTGGACCCCATGAATGCCTTATGTCAAGTTCTAAAAAGATATAAAACAATATACAGTCAGTCCCCGACTTAAAATGCTTTCACATATGATTTTTTGGCTTTATGATGGTGTAAAAGTGATATGTATTCAGTAGAAACCAAATTTCAAGTAATCCAACCATTTCATTTTGTATTTTTCATACTGTATTCAACACATCACATGAGATATTTAACATTTTATTATTAAATGGGCTTTGTGTTAGATGATTTTTCCACCTGTGGGTAATGTAAGTTTTCTGAGCATGTTCAAGGTAGGCTAGGCTAAGCATAATGTTCAGTAGGTTAGATGTATTAAATGCATTTTTGGCTTATGATATTTTCAACTTGTGACAGTTTTATCAGGATATAACCCCATCATAAGTTGAGGGGCATCTGCATTTTGAAAAATATTGCTATCTATCTTTTGATATTTTAAAAGTGCATTTCTTTCTTTCATGAATTCAAATGTTGTACTTTCTGGGCTTAACCTCCATCTCAGTCTATCAAGATGATAAGCATCTATTTGTTGGATAATTGTTCTTTTTATTATGTTTGACACATTTTAATTGTTTCTATTAATTTATTCTTCTTAGCAATTGCATGTGATGATCAAAATATTTGCTATATGACCTTCCTGTTTGTCTTCAAGTAGATGGTGTAAGTCGTGTTCAAAAGTATATTTTCAGAAATCCTTAGAATGTTGTAAAATTTATATGTGAAAAAGGATAAAGTACTTAGCAAATTGGCTCTTGCTCCCACAAGGAAACTTCAAAAATTAAAGTACATAGTAAAATAATCTTTTAAAAAAATTGAGCTAGGGATAGAAAAAATAGAAATTTGATGACCAGCAAGTGTTTATGTAATGAGTTCAAAAAACTTAGGATCAATTTGCTGAATGAACAAAACCTGTAAGGCAAATAAATGTTTTCCAGATGGACTGTCTTATCCGTTACTGCCCACAACGTTCTCTTTCTTGGCCTGGAAAGAAACAGTAGTGGAAATTCTATATAATTCTTAAACATCGTGAAAATCGCTCAGTCAGCTTTTTAAGAAGCTACTGAGCTCTAACTACCAACAGACATTTATAGGACTTAGAATCAGGTTTATCCAAATTTTATGTAGTTGTCAACTGTAGCAAAATGAACTGAACAATGTTCTATCTTTCAGAACTATGAAATTAAGTTTTTTGTACTAGAAAAATGCATCCTATTCAAGGTTCTTTTCTGGCAAAGAAAAGTATTCACTCTTCTTCTGCATTTTTCTGAAACCCCATGGCATTCTTCCCACTTCCACCATAACATCCAACCCCTGTGAAGTTGAAAGGACAATCTCCTTTAAACTCGCAGCACAGCCGTGCCATCAGGATTTTTCATGGAAGAAGTTCATGGGCTATTCCTGAATAATCAGCTATCTTGCAGACTAACTTCATATTTTGCTCCCAGATGCCCAGAGAAGCCTCCTGGGCAGACAAATCCTATGTGTTCAGATGAGAGAGATAAATGACCTCCATAGATGGCAATATAAATTTTAAGATTGAAATTGAGAAGGAAAATCAACCCCTTCAATCTTTTTTACTAGAGACTAGAAAAAAAATCGTGTGTACCTGATAACAGTGAGCAACTCTTGCTATCTGTGCCACTGAATTAATCTTGAAACTGATGTGAAATGTCTCTAACTTCACAACACCAGCTCCTTCTGATATTGTCTGACAGCACCACCCCATCAGAGATTCTTCTAGTTGTGTGCTATGGATATTCGTTTCCTGTAAAGACGGTTGCTTGGATAGTTTGATTTTGTGAATGCTGGGTCAGCCTAATCATATTTTCCTGTGTAAATTGCATCCATGTGAAATTAAAATTGAACCTAATTAAGAGGAATCCTTTCTGCCTGTTTGTCCTGTGCATCATTTATCGGGTACAGATATCTCAGGATTAGGGAATCTAAGTTTTATTTCATTTTGGATGCCTAAGGAAGTCCTGGGTGAACAAGAAGTCTGGATGAGTCAACAAGAATTGCTGAATTGGCCAGGCTTACTTTGGAGAACGAACTTGCATCTGGCAACTGGGCAGTGATTCAGGAGATGGCTGATGCTAAAAGAAAAAATGAAAGTATGAGGCTTACATGCTTATAATCAGCTCCCAACCTCTTTAAAAACATGCTTAATTTCCCTTGTGGTGGTTTCTTTTTCCATTCAAAGGGTTCTGGATCTTAATTTTAATTCGATTTCATCACGAAACCAATGTAGAAGGAGTAAAGAGAAAGGCAAATGAATAGCAGAGGGAGGTTATGTCAACCCCAATAACTCATGGATGTTTCTAGCTGAAAACACCAGAAAAAATGAAAGTGATGTAAACAGCTAAGAGCAAATTTAAGAAAAGAAGCTAGAATGCTAAAGTCTAAAGACAGTGGGAAGGAGATACTTAGAAATTATAAGAGTAATCTGAGAAGGAAAAGTTAGTGGAAGGAGAAAAAGAAGAAAGTGGAGAGGATATGGGGGAAGAGCGAGAAGTGGAGGGAAACAGAAGGGAAAAATGTAGGGACTCCATTACTTGATTAGAACTAGGTCCTCAGCTTAAGCTCAGTTATGCTATCAAAGGATGACCTCAACATCTCAGTAGCTTACAAAAACATTTATTTCTCTTTCATGCTACATATTTACTCCAGGTCAACTGCCACTCAGCAGTTAATTGTCTGCATTCTAGGATCTGGGTTGACTGAGAGTTCTTAATGAGGTTTTAGAGGAAAAATAGAGCATGAAAGCCACAAGATAGGAGCTCAGAAGGGACATGCTTCATTTCTGCTCACATTGTATTTGTTAAAGCAAGTCACTTGGTCAAGCCTGATGTTAATGGGGTGGGAATGTATATTTTGAACAATATGTAATTATCCAATAATAATGTAATAATTAAAACTTATATTTTAATCTTCACGCCAAGGAAAGATGGATATCATTTTCCCATGCTCAGGAGTATTGATTAGAGTGTTTTGTAGAATGTCCTTCAGTTTGTTTTCTTCTGACACTTTTCTCATAAGACTGGGATTATGGGGTTTTTTGGGGAGAAGGGAGAAAAATGCCATTCTCATCACATGATATCACGAATATATGCTATTAACGCGATGCAACATTGTTAATCTTAACCTTGGAGTCAGGCTTGTCAGTTTTCTCCACTATAGTTACTTGTTTTTCATTCTTTCTATACTGTACTCTTTGGAAGAAAGTCATTATGCACAATTCACACTTCAGAAGTGACGAGTTATGTTTCACTTCTTTGAAAGTATTTCCCCAATTTTATAGGTGAGGAATTGGAAGTTCAGGGAGCTCAAGCCCAAGACAGAATACTTACTTAGTAGCATCAAGACTGATACTCAAGTCTGTCTGATATATAAAACTATTCTTTCTTCAATACTCCACAGAAAGTACTCCTGCTCCTCTAAGAATAGGAAAGTGGTAAGAAAACCAGAAGGATGTATTTGTTGGCTGTTTTGGTGAAGTATGTTGAGAAGCATGCCCTTGATACTTCAGACATTCAGATAATGGTTCCTTAACTTGCTCCTCACTAGCATGATGACTGTAGAGCTATAAAGTTCCTTCAGGTTTGTAACACTATCTAGTCATTGTCCTGACATGGCCTAAGTACATACTAGACTGTCTTTCTATAATCATGTCCTGATTCCATTCTAATCAGTAAGCCATCTTTCAGAAGAGAAACTGAATTCTTAGAGCACTGCGAAGGGAGAGCAGAACATGAAAGTGCTATTGTGTCCGAAATTGGTGGGTTCTTGGTCTGACTTCAAGAATGAAGCCCTGGACCCTCGCGGTGAGTGTTACAGTTCTTAAAGATAGTGTGGCCGGAGTTTGTTCCTTCAGACATTCAGATGCATCTGGAGCTTCTTCCTTCTGGTGGGTTCGTGGTCTCGCTGTCAGGAGTGAAGCTGCAGACCTTCGTGGTGAGTGTTACAGCTCTTAAAGGCAGCACGTCTGGAGTTGTTCGTTCTTCCCGGAGGGTTCGTGGTCTCATTGGCTTCAGGAGTGAAACTGCAGACCTTCGCAGTGAGTGTTACAGCTCATAAAGGCAGTGTGGACCCACAGAGTGAGCAGCAGCAAGATTTATTGCAAAGAGTGGCTGCTAGCATACTGTCACATCTCACTATTATCTGCACATCTTGTGGCCAGGAGCTAGCGTCTAAGCAGTGTTTTCATGAAGAGAATTATAAATCCAGATATGCCTAATAAAGAAAGACATGTTCTTGACACAGAAACAGCTCTAGACAAATAGGAGAATTGTCACCAAGACTGAGAAGTAAAGCAATGGGATGGTCTATGTCTTTTGGGCAAAAATTCTGTGAGGTTTTTCCTTCTTATCATGGAGATTCAATGTTGACATTTAAAGTATGTGCCAAGTCCTGTGTCCAGTTTTCTTTTGAAGTGTCATTGACAGTGCAGTTCAAAGACAGAAATGACCATCAGATAGCACTGAGTTGTGTTTTCTGAACTAGAATCTAATCTCTCTTCTGATAAAAAAAAAACTAAGTTATAGAATGTATAAAGATAAAACAGAGTTTATGAATCTGTTACATATTTCATATGAAGAAAAATCTTTTCTCTGTCCATTTTTATACAGAGAATAGAGGCTAGTTGGTTTCTGAGTCACATGTACATACTATATATTTAATTGTAATTGTATGATACACAAACATTATTAGTTTAAATATCCTGATGTACAATTATTTTTAAGTAGATTGAGCTCTTGGCTGGCAGTCAGAAAGTCGAATTTTTTGCTCCTATTTCTCATAATGTGCAGATATACTTTCAGAAATTTTCTCCAATTGCTGAGATTATCTGGACTATTTGAATCTGCTATGTAAATCATGTACAAGGATTAAGCTTTTAGGACAAAAACTTTTCTTTCCCACTGTGCCTCAATACTTAGTTTATCATAGAATACTATAAACACTTAATAAACGTATGTTAAATGATACATACTAAGATACTGTATACACTCAGTAAATGTTTCTTAAATAAATATCAAATGAATGCTTTCAAGAAAGAAGCATTGAGTGAATTTAAGATAGTCATAAAATGCACAACTATGTCTAAAATAAATGACCTCGTCTAAAGTCAATGCTCACTATTAACCTTCAGTTCAGAATAAAGCATTTTTAAAAAATGAGACCAAGTTTAATAAAGTCTGTATCACATAACATGGGTGATGGCACATTTCTTCCAAATATATTGATCAAAGGCAAGATTTCCAATGGTGAATATTGATAATTGACTTCTAGGCTGTCTCTGCAGGGGCTCACAGAATTTGCTGACCAGCAGGCTGCTATTCATATGAACAGAAAGCAATTTTCCTTTTGATAAGTCAATAAGATTATATGTTCTTTACATTAAATAACAAAATTGATTGAAAATTAATATTTAATGCTGGTTAGTATGTTGAGAGAGTTATTCTTCTCTAACACTGGTATAAGACTATTTTGGTACAACTTTGCTGGAAATTAATTTGGGACTATATACAAAGAGACTTAAAGAATTTACAGCTTTTTACAAAAGAAAACTGAAGAAGTCCACTTCTAGGTATTTATCTGAAATTAATAATCAGAGATTTTTTTCAGAGATTACTGGATATAAAGATGTTTGCTCTGTGATAATACTTAAACCTTTGAAACAACTTCAGTGGTTAATAAAGGACTGCCTAGATAAATGCAGAAATATTCACTCAACAAAGCATTACTCATCCCCTTAAAATAAAGTGTCTATAGAGGAAGAGCCTTATCCAATTCTCCTTTGATGGGTACCTAGGTTAATTCCATGCTTTTGCTATTGTGAATAGTGTTGCAATGAACATATGAGTGTTCTTTTGGATGAATACACAGTAATGGAATTTCTAGATTCAATGGTAATTCTGTCTTAAGTCCCTTGAGAAATCACCAAACTGCTTTCCACAGTGGCTGAATTAATTTAAATTCCCACCAAAAATAAATAAATAAATAAATAAAAATAAATAAATAAATTCCCACCAACAGTGCATAAGTGTTTCCTTTTATCCATGTCTACTGTTTTTTGACTTTTTAATACAGCCATTCTGACTGGTTGTTAGAATGATTTCTCATTGTGGTTTTGATTTGTTACTCTGATGATTAGTGAGGTGGAGCATTTTTTTCATATGTTTCTTGGCCACTTATATATCTTCTGTTGAGAAATGTCTGTTAATGTCTTGCCCATTTTTAATGGAATTATTTATTTTTGCTTGTTGAATTCTTTTAGTATAGATTCTGGATATTGGACTTTCATCAGATGCATAATTTGTGAATATTTTCTCCCACTTTTTAGGCCATTCATTCTGTTGATAGTTTCTTTTGCTGTGCAGAAGTACTTTAGTTTATTTAGGTCCCACTTGTCTATTTTTGTTTGTGTTGAAAATTGCTTTTGAAAACTAAGTCATAAATTCTTTACCAAGACCAATGTCCAAAATGGTGTTTGCTAGATTTTCTTCTAGGATTCTTAGAATTTGAAGTCTTACATTTACGTCTTTAATTCATTTTGAGTTAATTTTTGTATATGGTGAAAGGTAGGAGTCCAATTGCATTATTTTTCTTTTCTTTTTTTTTTTGAGACGGAGTCTCGCTCTGTCGCCCAGGCTGGAGTGCAGTGGCCGGATCTCAGCTCACTGCAAGCTCCGCCTCCCGGGTTCACGCCATTCTCCTGCCTCAGCCTCCCGAGTAGCTGGGACTACAGGCGCCCGCCACCTCGCCCGCTAGTTTTTTGTATTTTTTTTTTAGTAGAGACGGGGTTTCACCGTGTTAGCCAGGATGGTCTCGATCTCCTGACCTCGTGATCCGCCCGTCTCGGCCTCCCAAAGTGCTGGGATTACAGGCTTGAGCCGCCGCGCCCGGCCCCAATTGCATTATTTTTCATATGGATAGCTAGCTATCCTAGTACTATTTATTGAACACAAAATCCTTTCCCCATTGTTTATTTTTGTTAGCTTTGTCAAAGATAAGATAACTGTAGGTGTGCAGCTGTATTTCTGGGTTCTATATTCTGTCCCATTGGGTTATGAGTCTGTTTTTGTACTAGTACCATGCCGTTTTGGTTACTCTTGTCTTACAGTATAGTTTGAGAATGCGTAATATGTAGCTTTACTCTTTTTGCCTACAATTGCTTTAGCTATTCTGCTCTGTTTTGGTTCTATATAAATATTAGAATATTTTTTTAGTTCTGTGTTAAATTATGTTGGTAGCTTGATAGGAATAGCATGGAATCTGTAAATTGCTTTGGGCAGTATGGTCATTTTAATGATATTGATTCTTTCAAACCAAAAGCATGGAATGATTTTCCCATTTGTTTGTGTCATTTGTGATTTCTTTCAGCAGTGTTTTGTAGTTCTTCTTGTAGAGATCTTTCACCTGTTTGGTTAGATGTATTCCTAGGGGTCCGTGTGTCTCTCTGTGTGTGTGTGTGTGTGTGTGTGTGTGTGTGTGTGTATTTGTGACTATTACAAATGGCATTATGTTCTTGATTTGGCCCTCAGCTTGAACATTATTGGTATGTAGAAATGCTACTGATTTCTGGACATTGATTTTGTATCCCGAAACTTTACTGAAGTTGTTTATCAGTTTTAGGAGATTTCTTGTGGAGTGTTTAGGGTTTGCTACACATAGAATCATATTGTCAGTGAAGGGAGATAGTTGGCATCCTTTTTTACATTTGGATGCCTTTTATTTCTTTCTCTTACCTGATTGTCCTGGCTGGGACTTCCCTAATTTTTAACAATAATATTAATTTTTGAATTCAGTGTATTTTATATCAAATTACACATGGTCATAATGTAGAGTGTCAAATTGTTGCACAAGGCTTATTACAGAAAAATAGAATTCCGACTACCTCTTTCCAATTTTTGTTCCTTAGAGGCAGCTACTTTCAGCTCTTTGAACTAATTTTATGATATTTGCCCCCATATTTCCACCAATCTAAAAACAAAGAAAAAGCAAACAAATTTGAGTTTTTATTTTTAGGCCTGATGTATTGACTTCCTATCATAGAAAATTACACTTCAGCTTTTATTTTCACTACCTATATCTCAAACATAAACACATACCCCCTTATTCTTTCTCCTTTCTTCTCAGCAGAGCTTTATTATAATTTTAGTTATATCACTATAGTATTTATAGTATTATGACCATATAAACACTAGACAGAGCCTTTTCTGAACAGATTTTGGTTTCCTTAATTGTTAATTTTTTTTCATTTTAAGGTATTATTATTGCTGTTTATTCTTAGTTTCCTATATATTTGTCATTCTTTTATTCACAGACACTTCCTCAGTTGTGAAAAATCTTTCAATGCACTGATACACATTTAATGTCAACTTCATCTTAAATCCCAGCACTCTTCTGACTTGTCCACATCAGGACTGGTTGAGGATTAGCTGTTGTTTTAAAGTCTCCTTCCACCATTGTCTTGGGGATTCTCTTTCCATATTTTATATGGGATTTCCTTTTACCTGATTCCATGTATTCTTCTGTCTTGGCTTACTTCTTTGTTTTGATAGAACACAGCTTCCTGATAAAGTATACATAGGAGATAACATTTTTGAGACTGTGTATATCTAAAATATTTTTATTTGACTCTTGTACTTAACTGATAGTTGTCTGGAAATAGAATACTAGACGAGAAATCATGTGCCCTCACAATTTTGAAGGCTTTGACCTATTGCCTTCTACCTTCCAGAGCTACTAAAGTCTCAATGACAATGCCTAACATTTTCTCAGCACTATACGTCAGTCACACTTCTATATGTATTTATGTTTTTCATCTCACATAATCCTCACAGCAACTCTGTCAGGTAGGCGCTACTTTTTATCCCCATTTTACAGATGAGAAAGCTGTGACACAGGGTTGTAGTAACTTACTCAGGGTTATAGGGCTAGTAATTACAGAATTAGAATCCAGGTGAGTTGGGTTGAGAGCTCATGCTGTTAACCTTCATGCTTTACTGCCATATTGATTATCGATCCTTTCAATAAAACATGAACTTTTAATCTGGATATTTTTATTACTTTTTATATTTTGCATTCAGTATTCTGAAATTTCACAATACTATGTCTTGTGACGAGTCTTTTATCACTTATTTTTATAAACACACAGTGGGCTATTTCAATTTGGAAACACTGTGCTCCAATTCTGGAAACAGTTTTTAAATTATTTCTGTATTATTTTCCTTCTTTCCATTTTCTCTGTTCCCTGCTGCTAGATTTTATGGACTGTTCCCACTAGTCTTCCTATGGTTTTCTTGCTCTGTTTTTTATAGCTTTGTCTTCTTGTTTCACTTTCTGTAAGCTTTCCTCAAATTTGTCTCCCAAATTTTCTAATACATTTTTTGCTTCTGCTATCTTATTTTAATATCTAAGATGTATAACAGCTCTTCTTTTTCTCCTCTGAAAGTACTTCTTTAAATCATTGTTTTCCCCCAAAAGGTTTATACCTTATATGCATATACCTTATATATTCATATTCACATTAATCAGAATATTTTGATTTTTAAAAAAAGTTTCATCCAATTTACTTTTTTTTTTTTTTGAGACTGAGTTTCACTCTTGTTGCCCAGGCTGGAGTGCATTGGTGTGATTTCGGCTCACTGCAACCTCTGCCTCCCGGCTTCAAGAGATTCTCCTGCCTCAGCCTCCCAAGTAGCTGGGATTACAAGTGTGCACAACCATACCTGGCTAATTTTTGTATTTTTAATAGATACAGGGTTTCGTCACATTGGCCAGCTTGGCCTTGAACTCCTAACCTCAGGTGATCCACCCGCCTCAGCCTCCCAGTGTGCTGGGATTATAGGCATGAGCCACCGTGGCTGGCCCAACTTACTGTTTCACGTTCACTTGTATTTTACCTGTGTACTGTCTAGTGGCCATAGGCTATCTGCATTAGAATGTTAACTGGAAGCTTTGAGCAAGTAGGTGGAGCTTATTGACTGGGTGTCTGTGTAGTGAAATGGCTGGGCTTCTTCACTGGGGAATCTGTGATGTCAGCATCTCTTGAATTTTTTCTCTTTGGCTAGGCTGATTTGTAAGAGATAAGTGTTCCCGTTCCCTACCTGAAGGAGAAGATTCTGGCTACCACCATTTTGGAAGTAGGGAAAGAAGGAGTGAGCACACAGTATACACATGGAACTGAATTTCCTTGCTTTTGACATGTACTTATGCCCTTATATGCATTGCTGTCTCCCATTTGGAGCCTCTGTTTCTTCCTACCCTCCAAATCTCCAGTATCCTAGTGGGTCAGGGTGGGCAGGGAGTCCTGGGCAAAGGGAGTGGGGAGCAAGTCCCTTCACATGTGCAGCAGAATTCCAGATCTGGCACTTGATCTGCTGCTTTAACAACAGAAACCATTTCTCCAGTTTTTTGTTCTTTTCCTCTAGTACTTGCCCTCATTCTAAATGTTATTTTCCTTTTCCAAGACAACCTGCCTTGTTTATCTGATCCAAAGTGTAATTGCAAACTCAGATTCTCACAGCTAGAAAGACAAATTAAAAGGTCATCTATTTCCAAATCAGAATTTTTCAGATGAAAAAAATGTAGGCTAAGACAATCTCCTTGTCCTGGGGTAATAAAATTAGTCATATGCAATGATGTCAGATATAAAACAACAGTTTCAGATTTTAACTTGATACCTTTTCCATTGCAAGGCTCTCCTTTTTCTCTGTGTTTTGTTCATCATAAATTTCTAGGTCATTATCTACTTTGCCAAATTAGATTGCTTTCAGAAATGCCTCTTAAGTCATAGGTGATCTCTGTGGCACCAGTGGATTTCATAGGTTAATTCTCCATTTGATAACCCATTATCAAGCAAGTAACTCAGTATTTTAAGTGAGAAAAGGAAAGGTCAGCTGAGGCCATTCAAATTATATCTTCTTACACAAATCGTTTCTTTTGGGGGAAAAACACAACAAAAGAAATTCCTACATTGCAGTGAATGATTGCTTTTGTAAAACTGACAATATGCCTCGTAACTCATGTTTACTTTTGAGCTGGGCCTTGTAGGAAGCTCAGAACCAAACAGTGAACAACTCCTGGCAAGGAACTTTCAGCTGTGTTTTTCGTAATAACATTAATTTCCAACTTCATGGTTTTTTTCCTACCTTCATTTTCCTTTTCAATCCATTTCTTTAATCCATTGTATATCATTTTTATTGACATTGTTTCACAAACCATTTCAAATTTTATTTGAATAAAGCATTGTATTAGTCCATATTGCACTGCTATAAAGAAATACCTAAGGCTGGGTAATTTATAAAGAAAGGAGGTTTATTTGGCTCACACTTCTGCAGTCTGTAGCAGGGCATAATGCCAGCTTCTGCTTCTAGTGAGGGTCTCAGAAAGCTTACAATCACGGCAGAAGGGGAAAGGGGAGCAGGCATATCACATGATGACAGAAGTAGAAAGGGAGATTCAGGCTCTTTTAAAGAACCAGCTCTCAGGTGAACGAATAGATCAATGACTCACTCATTTCCATGATGGCCAGGAGGGGCACTCATGAAGGATCTGTCCCCATGACCTAAATACCTTCTACAAGGCCCCACCTCTAACCTTGGGAACACATTTCAACCTGAGATTTGGAGGGGATAAACATCCTATCAGGCATTATGTAGACAAAAAAGTAAAACAGTGTCATATGCTTTGTTCAATCACCTGTTGGTATAAATATATACCATTAAAAAAAAAAAAAAAAAAAAAACAAAAAAACTTGCTCCATCGCTAGGCACAGTGGCCTGTAATCCTAGCACTTTGGGAGGCCGGGGCAGGCAGATCACTTGAGCTCAGGAGTTCCAGGTCAGCCTGGCCAATATGGCGAAACCCCATCTCTACTAAAAATACAAAAACTAGCTGGAAATCACTTGAAACCAGGAGGCGGAGGTTGCAGTAAGCCGAGATCGCACCACTGCACTCCAGCCTGGGTGACAGAGTGAGACCCTGTTTAAAAAAAAAAAAGAAAACTCGCTCCACTTTATTGAGGGACCAGTTTATTCTCATGCCTTACTCAGTGTCCATTGTAAAAAGTTCTCTATTATCCACTCTAAGTTATGACATAACATGAATAATTTTAAGGCCTAGAAATGTCCTTGGCTGTATAAATCTGCATGGCTCTTAAATCTCTTCCTAGTTCGATTTTATGTATAAAATTTACCTTTCTGCAGTTTTTGACAGATATTGATAATTCAAAATATAATATATATGTGTATTGTTTCATTGCCCTTAAATATTTCCACACGATTTTAGAGAATCCTCACAACAGTCTTGCCAGCTATATAGTATTGCCCCTATTTCATATGTGTGGAAACTGAATTCCACAGGGGTCATGTGACTTGAAGGCCACACAGTAATAAAGTGACAATGCCTGGTCTAGACAGCATGTCCCTTCATTCTCGGTCCAGGACATTGCTATTGCAAACCACTGCAGCTTCTAAGCCTCTAAAAATCAATACCACATTCTCCTCAGAATGACACAGAGCCTCTTATGAAGCTGACTTCATCCTGTTCTGCCCCTTATTAACATTAGATATCAGTGGCTGAGAGATGGAGAGAGACTCACATAGTCAACTATTACTGACAATGATCCTGCATTGTGTTAATAGTTACATTGGGAGAAGACCAACCACTTTGTCAAATTGTAAGGCCTGGACTTTCTTGGGAGCTTCTCAGCCTTGCATATTTAAAACTTCCATAGGTACTTTCAGATTATAGAGACAGAAGCTTTTCACAAAAAAATTCCTTTACACATTCAGATGTGGCAAAACTCTGATACAGTTTTTTTGTTTTGTTTTGTTTTGAGACAGTACCTCCCTCCATTGCACAGGCAGAGCGATGTGGTGCACTCACTGCTTGCTGCAACCTTAGCCTTGCAAGTTCAAGTGATCCTCCCACCTCAGCCTCCCAAGTAGGTGGCACCAGAGGCACATACCGCCATGCCCCGCTAATTTTTAAAATAATTTTTTTGTAGAGATGAGATCTTACTATATTACATAAGCTGGTCTTGAACTTTGACACAAGATTATTACTGAATTCTTTAACTATTACAATATAGTTTTGCACATTAATTCAGAGGACACAGTTCTTTTGAAATAAGGTATGTTTAAAGTTAAATAAATACAGAGTTACAGGTTGAAAGGAAAAAACATAACGTTGTCTTTCCTTTGAATTAGAGCACTAAACTGAGATTTTGAAAATATCCTTTTATTCTTTTCGGTTTTCTAAGTCCAGCATCTCAAACTTACATCTAATCAGAGCTCTCACAGTTCTGCCCTACCTACCGTATAAACCAGATACGTACACTCCCTGGGTTTTCACAAATGGTTAATGGCGTCTTTATTCTTCTTTGGCTCAGTCCCAAAAACCTAGCAATCATTCTTGACTGCCCTTTCCCTTACATATTATAGCAAAATAAATCTGAATTTCAGCCCTTCTGATAAACCCTACTGCTCCCCTCCAAATCCTACCCATATCTTCCTCCAATTGCCACTTCATTGACTTCCCCACATTTCCAATCTCTCTCAGCGCCCCCAGGTCAATTCTGTATGCAACAAGCAGAGGAGTCACATTAGCACATCATGCAGACCATGCCATTCTGCTCTTCTTCAGTGGCTTGGCTGCATGGGCTTTGGCCCTGACCTACCTTGCCAGCTTTCCAGCATTCCTCTCTTGCACCATTCCCCAGGCCATGATGGTCTTCTTGTTCATCTTTGAAAAGTCTGTGCGTATTTCCACCTTAAGGTCTTTACATTTGTTAGTCCCTCTGCCAGGCACACACTTCCCTGAGGTCTTTGCAGAGTTGATTCCTTCAATTCGTTCCTTCTCACTGTCACATCTTCACAGACATGCTCCTGACTCTACCAAAAGTATTCCTCTTTCACTTCTCCTCATCTTCTCTGTTTCCTCCTGCTGATTTTTCTTCATTGCACCTTCACTACCTCACTTCTATTGAATATTCATTTACTTGTAATCTGCCTCCCCTAGTGAACTCCACTGAAAGCAGGGACTTCATTCGCTGCTCCATCCCTAATCCTTACAGCAGTTCCTGCATAATATTTTCTTTCAAGTTATAAAGTAATGCTTTATAATTAGAAGTAAAATACATACTTTTGATTAAGTGTGAACCAAAACCCCAATTACAGACTAAGAACACTTGCAAAGTGCAGCTTTAACAAGGGAAAAGAATGAGCTGTCAGGAGAACTGATAAGTTAAATGAAGAAAGTGAAAGTTGAGCCGAGCTTGACCTGAAACAAGGCATTACAGAAGCAAAGAGAAGAGGAGAAATAATGAGAGAAGGAAACGAAGACTGAAATTAAAAATAGGAAGTTCACTGAGGCCAGCTTCAGTGTCACACAGTACCAGAGAAGAACAAATCCTATAAGTAGCCATGGAGGGAGATTTGGCACTGGGCAAAGTGCTGCCAAGGTTATTACTCTGTAAAAGAGCTTTGGGGACTCTTTAATGATGATGGCAGGCACTATGTTGAAAGGTTTGCTGCAGGGAGCACCTGAGATAGAAAGTGAACAGCAAAGTGCATGAGATAATGTAGCTTATATCTGGTAATTGTACAAGTGAAAGATTGAAATATTTATTGTTTAGAAATTTTAAACAGAACAGGCACATGAGACAGGGACCCAAACTGTTTTTAAAGATCAGGTTTACTAGAATCTAAAATGAGGTTTATCCCAGAATATTCACACACACAAAAATTCAAAGACAGACAAACTGGCAAAGGGAGGAGGACAAGACAGGGGGTTCTCATGCATATGCCTACTGACTTGACCATCGCTGTGCAAATGGTGTTGTGAGGGGAAAATAAGAAATCTGAAAATAGAATCAGAAATGTTACTTATTCCCCCAACACACACAAACACACAGACAAACTGCATCACACAAATGAATATGTCTATATGGAACCAATCAAAGGTCTCTTGATATTCATTTGATGGCCCAGTGAATTCAAAGCCAAAATCCCTGGGTTCCAGAAGAGGTCAGATCACAAATTAATTGGGTGGCCTTATGTGTCATTTCACTCCTCTAACCCACTTTCACATGGGAAAATGAGAGGATTTAATTAGATCATTATTAAAGCCCATTCCAATTCTAATAATCCTTGTTCCATAACAAGTGGCATTGATATGGGATAGGTAAAGTAAATTATAACTGTAATACAGCTTCTAAAGATTGACCCATTCAGGGCCGGGTGCAGTGGCTCACACCTGTAATCCCAGCACTTTGGGAGGCTAAGGTGGGCAGATCACTTGAGCCCAGGAGTTCGAGACAAGCCTGGGCAAAATGGTGAAACCCCATCTCTACAAAAAAATACAAAAAATTTAGTTAGGCATGGTCATGTAGGCCTGTAGTTCTAGCTACTCACAAGGCTGAGGCAGGAGGATAGCTTGAGCCTGGGAAGTTGAGGTGGCAGTGAGCCAAGACTGGGTCACTGCACTCAGCCTGGGTGACAGTGCAAGACCTTGTCTCCAAAAAAAAAAAAAAAAAAAGATTGACTCTTTGTTCTACTTGTAGTTAATCAAATATCATTTATTCTTCATTCAACAAACATTTATTGAGTAACTACTATATGCCAAGTAGCCGAGTACCACTCTATGAGTTTCAACAAGGATTAGAAAAAAGTCCTTGCCCTTAATAATCTTGTGTCAAAGTTCAAGACCAGCTTGTGCAATACAGTAAGATCTCATCTCTACAAAATTTTTTTTAAAAAATTAGCTGGGCATGGTGGCTGGGCATGGTGGTGTGTGCCTCTGGTGCCAGCTACTTGGGAGACTGAGGTGGGAGGAACACTTGAGCTTGGGAGGCTAAGGGTGCAGTGAGCAGTGATTGCACCATGTTGCTCTGCCTGTGCAATGGAGCGAGGTGCTGCCTCAAAAAAAAAAAAAATAGAAAAAAGTCTGTATCAGAGTTTTGACACTGTTGTTTTTAAAGGTTAATTTTCAGGGCTTTGATAAGACTCATTTGGTCAACAAAAATAGGTTCATTGATTTGCTAAAGTTTATGTGTATGTATTTGTATCTGTGTTCTCATGTAGATGAGGCTGGAATTTTTTCTGCAAAGTTTGTAGACATATGTACATAAAGTATGTATACACAAATATACATCTCCATGTTTTTGCAAGTCACTGTAGTCTGTCAACTGTGCTAATAATGATAAACATAGTTCATAGCTTAGTCCCACCAGTTGACTCACAGGTCTTTAGCCTCCATTAGCTTCCACACTTGGCCTAAGGGAGACTATTGCTGGCGCATGTAACTTTAAGAAGCCTCTGTGTCCACATTGAGGTGAGCCTGCTGGGTGGCTCACACTGACCACAGCCTTTTCCCAGCCTTAAATAGTGCATTAGCCCCTCTTAGGGGCCTTTAGTTCTGATTCTGATGTCCACTTATTGGAGAATGAGGTCATTTCTCATTCCTTTCCCCCTTTGAAGATGGTCTCCATCACTTAGAGCTATTTTTAACAGTCCTCTCTGGAAATTTATCTTTTCATTCTACTGATTTGCCACCTATTCTTAGCATTCACTCACTCAATTTTGCCAAGACTTTATGATTCACTTTGAAGCTTTTATTATCAGAAAGATATCCAAACAAGGCTACTTTGGTTATGGAATTTGTGCCTCTTTTTTAAGGAATGGAGAAAGACACAAAAAAGGGCCTGCCTGCTTGCTTGCTTGCTTGCTTGCTTTCTCTCTCTCTCTCTCTCTTTCTTTCTTTCTTTTTTTGAGATGGAGTTTCTCTCTATTGCCCAAGGTGGAGGTGGAGTGCAATGGTACCATCTCAGTTCACTGCAACTTCTGCCTCCTGGGTTCAAGCAATTCCCCTGCCTCAGCCTCCCAAGTAGCTGGGATTACAGGTGTGCGCCACCACACTCAGCTAATTTTTGTATTTTTAGTAGTGACGGGGTTTCACCATGTTGGCCAGGCTGGTCTCGAACTCCTGACCTCAGGTGATTCACCCACCTTGGCCTCCCAAAGTCCCAAAGTGCTGGGATTACAGGCATGAGCTACTGGCCTGGCCGGCCTGTATTCATTAACTCAACAACAACCTGCTAAAGCAAAAACTTACACTCATTTAGGATCTAGATGGTCATTTCTTCCTCCTTTGTGCTACCTAGTAACCCAGAAATGTGTGTTTTATAGAGAAATCTAAAATCGAAGTTTTTAAAATAATTATAATCTGTTTCACTTAAAAATATACAAAAACTAGATAACAGGTAAATTATTATTCCAGTATAAATTATATTTTATTATTATTTTGTGAGAGTGCTTAAAATAGCATTCTCTACTGGCAGACATGAAAATGTGCTGCTCAGATCTGCCTTCAAGGAAGGACTTGCTGTCCAATTTCAGGGAATGTGGTCAGCAGACAGCCTCTATCCATTGCCCCTTGAAGATCTGCTTCAGCCACAGACAGTTGAGGTGATATTATTCCCAGGGCTACCCTTATTCAGTGACTGGACAAGGTAGGGGTATAAGAGGACGACCTCCGATGGGCTCAG
Source organism: Papio anubis (assembly GCF_008728515.1). Classification (NCBI taxonomy): domain Eukaryota; kingdom Metazoa; phylum Chordata; class Mammalia; order Primates; family Cercopithecidae; genus Papio; species Papio anubis. The sequence continues at coordinate 78,538 of NW_022162815.1, read as the reverse complement.
AAATGAGGATTCAGGTCATGCTACCAGGTAAACTGTGGAGAACAGCAGAAGTAGTAGCTGAGGGGACTCTAGAAAGTTGAGTAGAGGAGGGAGATGAGTACCAGTCATTGCCCTGAGACCAACTTTAAACTATGGCAGCTACAGCTTGTACTGCTAACTTCGCTTTTCTGTACTACTAACTTTGCTTTTCTAAGTGTCTGTAAATAAAAGAGGTCCCCTAGAGTTCCAGAGGACCTGATACCACAATACATGTAGAGAAGAAGATCTGTAATAGAAAATGTGCTACCAAGATCTTCCTTCAAGGAATAAGGATCTGCCCAGCTGCAGGAAGCAGCTGATATCATACAGCCTCCAATCACTGGCTTCTTCAGAGTTTTCCTTAACAGCAGAGAACCAGGGCCTCATTCTTCCTGAGTGGCTGGTATCCAATGACTGAGCAAGGTAGAGCAATATGGGGCTGGCCCTCTCAGCCAAGTGCTGATCAGTATTTGCTCTAGAGCTCCCAGAGAGTGGACAGAAGCCTTGCCAATCTTGAATCATGGTCTGAACTCTCCTCTTGCCCAATCCTGTTCTTTCCCCTTCTCTTCCTGTCATAGACATTTTGCTTGTCTATCTCCATCTCAGCATCTGCTTCCAGGGAACGCAATCTGTGATACTCTTCTCTCTAACACATAACAATGCCTCTTACTTTGCCACTTAACTCTTATCCTAGAGGACCAAGGAATGGGCAGGGTGGCCAGCAGCCCAGGTGTATGATAGTCAGTCTGAGGAGCTAGAAAGGGCAGGAATAAAATTATTTCAGTGCTTTTCCACTTTTCATCTCAGTTCCCAGTCAGAGGTACCATCACTGATGGCATGGAAGATTTTGATGGTCTGATGTACACCTTACTGCTTAAGGTAATAGACAAATCTTCAACAATAAATCCAATTTTAGACGTTGCGAGGGTACTGGCTGGTTAACTTTTACTGTAAATCCTTTAGTGAAGAAAATAACGGTCTTTTAATCTCTCTGGTTTACAAATACAGATTTTCGATCTCAGAATTAAATAAATTATATTTTTAAAAAACTAAAATAGTTATTTTGATTAATGCTAGCTACCTAGAGACTTAGCAAGGGGACAGTAAGAAAGCTACTCTTACCATTATCCAAAAATATATATACTTGAATATTTGCACTTCCACTTAACATTCTCTCCACATTGAAGATAACCATTCCCTCCTCTTTTCCAACCTTTAAACCATCCCCCGCTCCCATCTCTGTCTCTGGCTATTACTCCTTTTAATCAAGCTTAGTCTTGCCCTCCTTGGACTGATGCACAGAATTCTGGAGACTGACTTAGAGTGCTGGCTTTGCCCCAGGATCAGGGCAAGGGGGAGGGCAGCCAAGCTAGCTGGTTCAGCACTGCTGCAGCATAGCTGAGAACCACACAGATGGAGCAGAGCTTCTATCCCTCAGGCCCTTCCACTTGTTCACGAAACATTCCAAGTGAGGGCTGAGAAGGCTTATCTCCTCTCTTCGTGTTTGTTCCTTCATCCGTATATTGAGGACATTCACAGGCACAAGCTTCCTGTGAAGCTTAAATGAGATGGCAAATATGAGAGTCCAGCACAATGCCCAGAACATCAACCTGCTAAAAAATGGGTATGTGTGTTCATATATATTTGTTCATTAATTTCTTCCCCTCTATCAGGAATGTATATAGGTATAATGAATGCTTTTATTTAAGCCCACGTACCTGCTACAACCAGCAGAGTAAAAGAGAGGGCATCCTTTCAGATGCGGGATTTCCTAATGGACTAAAGCTATTTTACCCTAACTGCTCTGCAATAAAACTGTCCCCCACCCCTGGAGATTTCAAGCTCTCCATTATAATACTTCAAGGTGCCCCTAGTTCTACAGGGAGGGTAAAAAGTACTCAAGTAGCCCACACTAACTCTCTTTAAATAAAAACCACCACAAAAACAAAAAACCTTCATAGCCTTTGAGAGTTTCGATGGCACCTACTGTAATCAAATACACAAAATAAGAGGTTACCAGTTTGTAAAAATCTAGTAATTATATTTTTTTATCTGTCATTTATTGACTTTTACTATATGTCAGGAACAGTGCACTTTACATGTGTTCTTTCAGTTCATCTGTCATATAATTCTGTGAGATAAAGGAGTGGATATGTAGAGAAGTTATATAACTAGCATAAACGTAACTGGTCAGCAGTAGACTTACTGTAAAGTTAATGGAGCTTAGGCTCTAGCTCCTTTGCTTGCAGGAGTCCCTTCTAAGGCCCTGCAAGAAGCCCTAGCATTACATTCACGTGGTAATACGTCTGAACTAAATTTGCAAAAGCTAGATATTTTAACAGAAATCAGTGAAGGCTGTTTTCTCTTTTCATTCCAACTTCCTCACCATCACACTCCCCCTCATAGCATTGGAGTGGTTGGTCATGGACATTTTGGGGAGATGACTAATGGCTAGTTGAATTGAGGATACATTTAGTTGGGGTTTAGTGGCATACTTACATTTGGTTAAGTCATCACTAGCCACTCCAGTGTAGAAATTCACTGTGTCAGCTCATCTGGCATCATGACATGGATGCAGGTCCAGAAGTTGGATCACAAAATGGATCTGACCTGCAAAGCCAGCACTGGGAGTATCCAGGTAACAGAGGAAAGACAAAGTTTAAAGTGTGTGGCGTCAAAAACTAGTCTATGGAAAATGCTCCTTCCAAATCTTACTGTTCACATGTGGAAGGGGTTTAACACAGGTTTTTCCAAATTCCGCAACAATTCTAAAAATCATTACCAATAATGACCTATGGAATCAAAAGACACTTTTCTGAACAGTCATTTAAAAAGATTATACCAACTATGTTAGAGGAGGGACTGAATCATCTTTGTATTCTTACAATAGAAAATGATATTGCAAAACCATTGTCATATGAAGAGATGACTTAAGGATTTGCTGGCAAAAAATGTAGAAAAGAATGCATTATGCAAGTTATACAGTATACATAACTGTCAAGCAATTAGTCAATAAAAATATTGCTATTTTTCTGAATATTGAGATATTTTGGGTGTTTGTTAGCTTTTATATTTCTTTTAAATTTCATTTTACTTTATTTTTTTAAATACAAATTTATATTTGGTCCTAATTTTAGTTTTATATTTTGCATTATTTTTCTTTAAAAAAATCTTCTAAAATTTTATCAATGCCTGCAGCAGAGTAGCAGAGTCAGAATTCAAACCCAGGACTGTCTGATTTCAAACTACTACTCGCTACAGTATTTTCTTCTCATTTGTTTATAGCTTAGTTCTAGCGCTCCCCTATCATCTCTTCCATGATCCTCTGCTCTCCCTTGTTGTTGAAATCCCTTCCCAATTGCCAGATAACATTATTTGATTGATTCTTTTTATCTTCTTCACTAAATAAAGTGGTGACCAAGAGATCACCACTAATTCCATTTCCCTGACAATTTTATCCTCTGGAGGCCATTCCTTATGCCATTTTTCAAAATTCCTAAAACCAGGATAGCAAGTCCCTTGCTTTCAACACCAATCCCATGCACAGCTAACCTCCAGAACAATGTCCTACCTTCTTCAAATATTTTAGCATTTGTCTCATGGGGTCCTTTACAGCTATGTTCCTTAGGAATTTTACCGTCTTCCATTCCTGGAGACATAGGACCTTGACCTTCTCAGTACCTATAGCCTTCATCTATATTCCATTTGAGGTCCTCATAGGCAAGACTACATCCTGCAACTTGACATCCCTCAAAATAGCTGTGCATACAATTGTTTATGTAACTTGCGATTGTTTTCATTATAAAACTTATTACCCCATACGGCAAGAAGAAAATCCTTACTTGCCTTTCTTAGATTCTTTTTTCAAATTATATATGCCAAGGGTCATGACTTATTACCAGTCTTATAGTAACTTTTTTGGTTTTCGATCAGGCAAGGAAAAAATAAGAGACTATAACTCTGATTCTTTAATTTGTTCTTATATTAAATATCTTGAATTGACATTTAGACAGCCATATATATGCCATCCTAGGAATTCTTTATTTCTTTAGCATCTGTATACATTTCATTTATTGCTACCTTGAAAGGCAAAAGGGAGACTTCTCTGTTTCAAATTACAACACAGGTGCCATTCTTCCCTTTTCCTACCCTCCCTTCTTTCCTCCTTCCTCTCTTCCTTTCTCATCTTTTCCTTTCTCTTCCCCTACTTTCCATGCATTTCTCTTCCTTTTCTTTCTCCCCCTTTTCACTCCTTTTTCTTCCTTTTTCTTTCTTTCTCTTCTCTATTCTTCCCTTTCTTCTTTAATCATTTATTGGTTGTATACCGTATACTGGACATTCTACAAGAAAAGTCCAGGTAAAAATTAATAAAGAGCAAGAGCAGGTGTGTGAATGTGTAGATGATGATACAGAAGCATGAGACACACACAGCAGACATTGCCACTGTTCCACCCTATTATCTTGGGTCCCCTCGCCATAAACTAGCCTAACTTTCAAAGGCAGTACCTTCATCTTTGTTGCAGGGCTTACCTCAGGCTTCCAGAACCCACTATGTAAGCCAGAAGTGTCTGTACAGGTATACGGGTGGCCCATAATCCCAGACTAATCAGTGTACAAATATAAATACCCAGAATCACACCTTCTAGGCTAGGGTAATTCTGAGTTCTCGGTTTTCCAGAGTCTGACTGTGGGATAGTAATGATCAGTTACCCACTACGACTTAATAACAAATCTCTTCAGGGCTGCTTTCCCTCTCTATTTGTTTCCTCCCTTATCTACCAATGTTTGTTGCACCTCTCAAGACTGCTTTACTCAAATCTTTGGCTTAGAGTTTGCTTTGTGGGGAACTTAGGCCAACATAGCAAAACACATGCCTTCCAGAACCTCTTGACCAATGGGGAACAAATAAGACTAAATAATACTAAAGTAACACGGGAACATAGGAGAAAAAAATTCCATCTGGCAGAATTGGATAAAGTGTCAATTTAAGAAGTGGCATGTGCACTGGATCTTGAGAAATAAGAGATTTTTAAGTAGAAGTGATGAGATTCAATAATACCAGCAACTAAACGCTTTACATCTGTTTTCTCCTTTGATTCACACAAAAAGTTTAAAAGGTAGGTCCTTTCTTGTATCTTAATTTTTGCAAATGAGGAAACTGGGATTTGGAGACAGTAATCAGTCTGCATAAAGTTATTGTGTCTGTAAATGGCAGGGCTGAGATTGCAACCCAGTCCCACGTGCCTCCAAAGTCATAGCTCTTTGTAGCACTCTACTAACATAGGAGAAAGAAAATAGGCTTTAGAGGCAAACAGATCTGAGCGAATCCACCCTTGCATTAGCTGTAGGTCCTTGAGTAGAAATTAATCTTTAATTCTGTAATCTCAAAGGAAATTGGGGATAATTACTTGGAAGAAGGCTTGTTATAAGCTTTAACTGAAATATTACATGTTAAGTCCTAGTGCAATGCTTGTCATCGAGTAGGCACTGAAAAAATAAAGCAGTCGTTGTTGTGACAAGAATAATGATAATTCCAGGCATGAGAAAATTTTCTGTATGCATCTGAATACCAGCCCCATCACCCTCCAACATGTCATATTAGTGCCCCAAGAGTGTAGTATTTATGAGGAAACTGATGAGAAATTGGGCTACAATGGAACGTTAGGACCCGATGTTTAAATGATGCATATGTGGAGCTAAGGAGTTTGACTTGATACTGCAGGAAACCACCAAATGTTTTTATGAAGGGATAAAGATAACATGTTTAGTTGTGCATTTTGGAGTTAGGTAGGCATGGGGTTGACATGTGCAGAAGTGCAGTGTTTCTGTTTGTTTGTTTGTTTTTGTTTTTGTTTGGCACAGGGAGCAGTAACCTGGAGTCACTAAGAATGATAGATTGGAGGACCTTGGGGTGGGCCTGGGGGCAGGAAGACTTAGTGAAGCTATTGAGGAATATTGTCAGATTTTTCCCTTTCTCACTGCTGTTTAAAATTTTCAAAGCACAAAAAAGTATTAAGTTTGAGTGAATTCAGAGATTGTATGTGCATGTGTGGGTGTTTGTGTGTGTCAGAGACAGACAGAGAAAGAGAGAGAAGGAAAATATCTTGAAACAGCAACTTTCCTTCTTCGGGACTTGGGTTACACAACATGGAACAGACCTTTCAGATAATACACTTAATTTTACCTACAAATCTCTGTTCTGGAATCTTTCATGGGCTGTAATCCTTTGGTCTAGTTAACCAAACTTCTCAAATCTACTCAGTCTGTGGTCTTGGCCTAGTCTGGAGAGTGTTCCTTCCAGCCTCAGTTTGCTAACCTGTAAATGGGCAATAATAACTTTCCTGTTCTCTCTATGGAATAAAATGCAATCTGACTGTATATACTGCAGATCATTTACAAACATCTTGCTTTATAGCTTTTAGTGAGACAAAACTCCTTCGCTACTCCAAAAAATGGAGTCTCCTTCCATTTAATAATTATCTCTAGGAGAAGTAGTACTGGTTCACAGAAGCAAAATCACTATTCAGCCAAATCATTTTTTATTTAAATTTTACATTCACTGTTTTCCTATTTAATCATGTTGCAGAAGCCTAAAAAGGATTATAAAGATCATATAATTCAACTGTACCTATATTGTATTAGAAAACAAGTCATTCAATCTTGGTTCCTTTGGATTGTGAGGTTGCCAAATTGGTTACCTTTCTATCTTGTTTTATTACTTTCTAAAAATTATTTCTCCAATAATAACAAGTATTTCTTTTTACAGTCATAACAAGACAGACAGCAACTTCATCTGACTAATTTAGTTCTCTAGTTTATGTCATTCTGCATCTCTTTTCAAATGCTGGATTTTGTCACCTACAAGATATGAAAGGAGATTAATCCCTTGCCGTAGAGTTTTTGCTTGCATTGTTCAATCTTGACCTATTGACACCCTTTCTATCTTTCAAGGCATTGCCTAAAATAATAGAGGAAAGTGGGTGTGGGAACTATGCAAACTTTCTGCATTATCTTCACAATTTTTCTGTAAATACAAAACTACTCTAAAATTAAAAAGCTTATTTTAAAAAGATTATTTTAATTTGAGAAATATTGTTTGCAAAATTTAGATGTTGATTCTAGTCCTGTGTGTGTCAGTGTGTGTGTGTGTGTTTGTGTGTGTGTTTGTGTGTGTGTGAGAGAAAGAGAGAGAAACATGGAGAAAGATGAAGAGAGAGAGCAAGAAAGGTAAAGTGAGGCAGGTTGGGCTTGACTAGCCTAAAAAGGAATACATCAAGGTGAAATTGAAAAACAGGTCAGTTGGTTAACTACGGTGAAGGTGGTCAGTGTTTTCTCTAAGAAAATAAATGTCTAACTATTGTACCCAACTCCAAGGTGGTCTCCAATAATTGACATTCCTTTGTATTCATTGTCTTATGTAGACCCTCTCCCACATCAAATCAGGGCTGTCTTTTGCTTGTTTGTTTGTTTGTTTTAGACAGAGTCTCACTCTGTCAACAGGCTGGAGTGCGGTGGCGTGATTTCGGCTCACTGCAACCTCCGCCTCCTGGGTTCAAGCGATTCTCCTGCCTCAGCCTGTGGAGTAGCTGGGATTACAGGCGCCTGCCACCACGCCCAGCTAATTTTTGTATTTTTAGTAGAGATGAGGTTTCACTATGTTGGCCCGGCTGGTCTCAATCTCCTGACCTCAAGTGATACACCCGCCTCGGCCTCCCAAAGTGCTGGGATTACAGGTGTGAGCCACCGCACCCAGCCAGGGCTGTCTTTATGTGACCAATAGAATATGGTTGAAATGGTAGTGTGTGACTAATTTTCACCTTGTCTTAAATTGCTCATTCCAGAAGAAGCTAGCCACCACGCCACAAATATACTCAAGCAATTCTGTGGAAAAGACTTCATAGAAACGGAGGCTCACCAGCCAGCAATCGGAACCAACCTGCTGCTGTACAAGTGAGCCACCTTGGAAGTGAATCCCCACTTTCTTCAGATGACCACAGCCCCAGCTGACATCTGACTGCGAGTGAATGAGAAATTCTAAGCAAGAATGGCCCAACTGAGCCCTTCTGAACTTCTTGATCCACAGAAACCATGAAAAATAATAAGTGATCATTGTTTTAAGCTACTAAGTTTGGGGTTGATTTATATGCAGCAAAAACTAAAATAGTAATTACTTAGTGCCTACTAAGTGCCAGGAATTCTACTAGGTGCTTTTGCAGAAATTATTTATTTCTATATCTAGTCTTTTGATAAAGGTTTAATTATATCTATTTTATACATTTTTAAAAATTCAAATTCAAGATAATTTGGGTTACCTGCTTCTAAGGGACCAAATTTTGAAGCCACCTGACTCCTGTCCAATGCTCCTTTCACCAGGTAAGCTTTGACTGAGAAAACGGCATGAGGAGAGAATGAAATGGTAGAACTGGATAGGACACCATGGCAAAGACTACATTTTTAGTGTGAGTTTTGGGTGGAGGTGGTGGTAGGACTAGGAGAAAAGGAAGAAAGCAGGGCAAAGGAAGAAAAGCACTACTTGGATGAGATACGGTGAAGGGATTTCAAGCAAAAGTGGATTTGCACCCAGAGGAATCTGGGAACTCCAGTGTCAACCAGCAATTTATTACTGAGGGTTCTCAAATGTCCAGCTCCATTTTGTAAAGGTTAAGAATACTTAAAGAAGCAATGCTGTGTTGGCCTATGTGTGACTGGATTAATTCAGAGAGAAAGCACAGATAACAATGAATCTTCTGGTGTCTACACTAGGAGAGTGGTTATGGAAATATTTTGAACTGAATTTTATAATACCTGTTCCAAAGAAAGTAGTTTACCACATTTGGGAGTGTAGTCCTTCTTCAAACTTTGGCCAAAAAGACCTTCTCTGCCTTTCTTTACCAATAATTCTCATTTATGTTACTTGCAAACCTCCAGGGGTTCATAAACATTCACATACACAAATTGAGCACTGATAGAGTGATACAACTGCATGCATGAGTCAACATCTTGAAATTTATTTCCATAACCTTCATTTTGTAAACCAGAGAACAATTTGTTTTCTCATCTGCACAGTACAGTTTTAGAAGTATGATTGATTAACTCCTTAAGAGGAGAATCTTGTTTAGAAATCAGGAACAAAACTGTTTCCAGTTTAAAAAAGAAAATTATAGGACTGAGGAATAAAAGCTTTTTATTTGAGGGTTGTACCATAGCCCATGATTGTATCTCTGGATAGAAGTCCTTTTTGATGTATTATCTTCCTTTAATTAGTGGGTATCTGAAGACATCAATCCATAGAGTTATGAAAGGATACCAATATATATTTTCACTATATGGAGGACTAACCATGTGTCTTTAAAAAAAAAAAAAATCCATCTTTTTACCAGCTGCTTGAAAGTGATTATCTGTGACCTGATTTTAGAAGCATTTCTTTGAGAGGTGTTTATTTTGGCATGCCACTTGGGGACAATGACCATAAACCTTAGAATTAACATAATGAATTTACCTTATCTTTATTTCCTTTATAATATATGCCCACAGTTTTGAACTATGTATTTGACTTTCATTGTTAATTGGTCTAAAAAGTCATCAGTGCATAAATTCATATGACTTAGAAAAAGTTTAGTCAGAAAGCTCTGTGCTTTCTGGGAAGTTACATAATACATAATACCAGTAGAAACACAATTTTCCTAATTGGTAATTATTGTTAGAAAGTTACATGTAGAGTGAAAAATATATATGATTAAGAGATTTAAGATACTTTTAAAAATTCTCAGCACTTTTAAACTTTTGATGGAACCAGTAGGGCCTTTAATTTCTAGGCAGCAAATTTAACCAGCTGCATTTGTTAAGGTAATGCTAACTAATATAAGAGATAAATTCCCACATCTCAGAGGCTGGACATGACAGTTTACTTTTCACTTGTATAAAATCCTGATTGACAAGTGACTTGCCACCAAATAATTCAAAGACCTAGGGTCTTGTATCCTGTGGCTCTAACAGTTTCATCATGTTGCTTTCAAGTGCACTATGCTCATTTGCATCAAGCCAGAAGGGAGAGGGACAATGAAAATTACCCAAGAGAGGCTTCATAAATTAATTATAAAGGGACTGGTTCACCTTCACTCTCATTCTATTGGCAAATTTGTCACATGGCACATCTAACTACAAAGGAGGCTGGAAAATATAGTTTACCTCGGTGTACAGAAAGAAAAGATTTAGTGTCATCAGCTAGCAATTTCTGTCACAATAGTCAATGGCTTTATACACTTTTAACATCAATTCTAAAACCTAAAACAAATAGAAAATTTCTATTTACCAATATTTTTGGGGAAGAAATCACCAGCATTAATTTTTCTAAGTGCTCTGATTTGTCATTGTCCAGTTCAGGGGAATGAGAATGACACCATTTCTCAAACGTTGTGTTACTATTGACAGAATTATCTGGATTTATTTTCTTAAGTTTGCCTAAGCTGTATAAACATGAGCTCTTTCCCTGTAAAGTGGCTTCATGTATCTCACTTTGTCATCATTGACCTAAGTAGAGCTCCAGAAGTGGTTTATTAAAATACCTCACTATGTGGATTGCTGAGGCTCTTGCTTAATCATGACAGCACCGAATTGTGATACACTCCTTCTCCTACCACTTCCTTAAAAACAATAATCTTTTTTTTTCTTTTTTGTCTTGAAATAACACTCTGAAAATCTGTGCTATAATTAAGAGAAGCAGGCTTTTCTGGTAATGGGAATCATGGAAGCATTCTCAGATCAATTTGTTTCTCAGCTCAAGTTTACCATAAGATCCGCTTTTGGTATGCAGACTCTCAAGGGAAATCAAGAGAACCTGAGAAACTAGCTCAGATTTTCCAGGTTAAGTGGAATGGGAAGGCTGTGGCAAGTGGCTGTGCCACCTACAATCTGATGAGCAGCCTGAGGCCCCTAAACCAGAAGCTCATTGCCCCTAAACACACACACACAAACACACACAAACACACACACACACACACACACACACACTTCAACTCAGCCCATTAAAAAGTCAGAATTTTGAATATGCTATTTTAGGAAGATGTTAATAGTATTGTAGTTTAAAAATCTTATACTTCTCAGTTCAGTCTGTCCATACAAGACTTCTTCCTTCTTAGAATTGTGGCAGAACTTATTGTCATAGCACTCACATAGCAGTTTACATATATTGCTCTAGATTAAAGCATTTTCGTACCTTTTCCTTCTCACATTTTCATGATGATTAAGACATTTTTCCCAAAAGAAACACAAAATTTTATCAAATTAGCTATTTCCAATTTTCCAAATTTACTTTTCACTCTTATCTATATGCATTTGGGGTCTTATTGTTGTTTATGTTCTTATTAATATATTTTAATCTCTTTTTACCTCATTTAGTGTCCTAAATGAATCTAGTTTGGAAAAAAGTTAGTATTTCATATTTACTTATTGAGCTCCCACTATGTGCTAGGCACTGTTCTGGGTTATGGGAGACAGTGATAAATGAGACATAAATTTTGCTTCAAGTAGCTTATGTTTGAGGAGTGGGGTTAGGGAGATAGACAATAAGATGTAAAGATATAAATGAGATAATGAAACAAGTGTGGGGTGTTGCTGAGGATGTAGCTGTGTGAAGACTCAGGGGCGGCATGCTCCAAGCAGGAAAACAGCAGTTGCAAAAGCAGGTTTGGTGAGTTCCAGGCACAGCACAAAGGCCATTGTGGCCAAAGCAAAATGAGTAGGATGACAAGTGGAAAGTGAGAAGGTGAGAAAAGTCAACAGGGGGCTTCAGAGTTCTTGTAGATGATATCGAGAAGTCACAAGAAGGTATTAAGCAAGGTATGGTAAGATCTTATTTATACTCTGATTGCCCCAGTTACCATGTAGTAGATACATCGAAAGGCAGAGGACAAAAGTCTGAGTGGACAGGTAAGAATCTGTTCTTGGACTAGGAACTTTACTAGGGGAGGTGCTGAGAAATACTTAGACTCTGACTATATTTTGAAGGTAGAAGTTATAGAGTTAGTCGTGAATTAAATGTGTGCTGTGGAAGAAAAAGTGGAATCAAGGAAGATTCCTAGGCAGAGATGGATTTTGGTACCATTTGTTTTAACAGAGGTGATTTGATGATATTCATTCATTCAAACATTAAGTAATTATTTTGTGTCATACACTATGCTCAGCACTGTAGACATGGAGAATACCCTATGGAATTCTAATTTAAGCAAGAGGTGATGAGGGCTGGCATTGAGACAGAGGAAAAACAATGAAGAAAAGAATGACAAAATTAAGAAATATGTGGGAGATGGAATTGGCAGAATATGGTGCCTGATGTTGAGAAAGAAAGATTCTGAAATGATTTGAAAATGTCTGACGTAAGTGGGCAGATGGCAATGGCATTAACAAAGATGGGGAATGTATGAGAAGAAATTGGTTTGTGGAAAAAGTCATTATTACATTAATATTGGCAGTTAATAATTATCTATAACTTCTTATGTACTAGGCACTCTGCTTACTGCTTAATACAAACAGCCTCATTTACCCTCAGACATATATGGAGAAGACTAATATTATCCCTGTTTTTATAGAGGCATAAACTAGGGCTTGCAGAGGTTAAATAACTTGCTCAATGTCACATATGTAGGAATTACAAAAGCCAGGCCTTGAATCCACGATAACAATATTTGCAGATGTTGGGTTTGAGTTGAATAGACATTCACTTAGGGACATTTGGTGGATTTATAAACATGGACTTAGAACTTGGAATGTGCCCTGGAGGAAACGATCTGAGAATTATCAGCATAATGGTGATTGTTTGATTGCATACCCTGTATTGGTGCTCTCTTTCCTTAGTTTTTTCTACTCCTAAGGTGTTTCCCAGGATCATCATTGAAATGAGCTACTTGGACTTGAGCCTTTTGCCCAGAGTCTTTTTCTGAGGAAACCCAAACCTAGACAGAAAGTGATTGAGAAGTAGAAGATGAAGAAGAAAGAGCAAAACATTCTTTCTTAGGAGCTTGGCTATGAAAGGAAAGGGAAATGAATAGTGAAGTAATCCCAAGAGAATGTAAGATTACTTTCTAAGAAGGTAAAACAACCTTATTAAATGCTGGGAGAAATTAGTTAACAGAAAAGAAAACATTGAAGAGGTCCTGGTAAAAAAAATCTCTATTGTTTTCCATGAGGTTAAGGGGAGGTTATCTGCTCAGGGAAAGAGGTGAGAGAGAAAAGGTGTCATAGCATTTAAGGTAGTTGCTGAAGGGTTGAAAACCACAGATTTTTTCACAAATTTTACATGATTTTTGTCATGAGAGCTTGGCAATCCAAGAGTAGAAATGGAAGAGATGATTGGAATCATGAGTCTAGGTTAACATTTTCAGAACTGAATTTTTGAATAATCCAAGTGCTTAGGATAGAAACAACAGTGGTCTGGTGAAAGTGTAAAGAGCTCTGATATTACCAGTGCCTCCAGGTCTTGCTGACCTGGCTACAGAAAACGTGACTGAGGCTTCCATTCCCCAATCCTCTCTGCTTTGTCTTCTTAAATCTTTGCCTTACCAATTTCTGACCTACAGCTGCCTGGCCCTTGAGACTTCATGAATATTCTTTTTCACTTTTTTTTTTTTCCAGTAAGATAAAAGGAGTTATGGAGTCACTGAGTTGAAGAAATTTTAAAGCTAGAAATGTTTTTTGCCTGCGAAGAAACTGAATTTCAGAGAGGTACTCACTTGCCAAGATTACAAAACAAGTTAATAAGAAAGCCAAGAGATTACCTTTTGTATATTTAAAAAATTTTTAAATGTAAAAATTTTTTTAGTGTAGATTCAGGGAGTACATGTGCAGGTTTGTTACACGGATATATTGTGCAATGGTGAGATGGTTATTTCCACCATACTTAGGCATCTACCGTAAAGATAGGAACAAAGAAGCAAAAGCAGAGAGGCAAATGTTCAAAAAAAAGAATATGGACTTCATCCTTTTAAATGAAAACTAGTTTGAAATTTGCTTTACTTTTTTCTTAATTCTTGCTAAGTATGTTTTCTTGCTTAATTTTTACTAAGTAATTTATTACTTTGATTTTCATCAGGGATAGAGTATGATGATATAATAACTCTGCTTCTCTTATTGGGGCCATTATCACCTTCTCTTTCAAGGAATGACCTTCCTTCAGCTAAAAAGGATGAAGTGAGGAGGTGGATAAGATCACATCACTGAGGTTAGCTAAAGAGTTTGGTGCCTACCACTGAGGATTCCTTCCCGTCCCCCAGGGAAGCACCTCTGCACCCAGCTCTATCCCAGAAAGCACAAGGAGCAAAAGATCAGGCAGGCTAATTAACTGGGAGCTCCCACTTTGGCTGTGGAAATCATTAATCACAGAGCCGCCACATGGCCAGCAGTCTTTTAATGATGATTTTAATTTACATGCTAAGCAAACAGTTTAAAGAATGTTGCTTTAGGTAGAATTTGTGAGTCATGCCTAGCCAGGTTATTTCAAAGTCAATTACACTTTAATACTCTTTTTCCAAAAAGTCGTTCTTTCATTTTGACAACTTCATTTTATAAATACCATCACTGGGCTGTCATTTGCTTGATTCTGGGTAAATTAATTCCAACCAAGCATTTATTATTTTAATAAAAGAAAAAATATATAAAAACTGTTTTAAAAATTATAATGGGGTCAAGCATGGTGGCTCACACCTGTAATCCCAGCACTTTGGGAAGCCAAGGAGGGAGGATCATTTGAGGCCAGGGGTTCAAGACTAGCATGTGCCACATAGCTAGACTCCCTTCACCTGCAACCCTTGATCTCTACAAGAAATAAAAATAACATAAAGTTGTAACACTTGTGAAATAGTATGGATTTTAGGACTAGGAAGGATTTTAGATATTAACTACTCCAAGTGATTTTCAAATAAAATTAAACTCTAGAGATGTTAAGTGACTTGTCAGAGATCACAGAGCATTTGACTAGGGAGGTCAAACTGGATGAAGAGTCCGATATTTTCCTTAAAACTATTAATGAAATTAGACACATTAAGATAACACAGTGTTTCAAAACAATGCACTGTTTTTCCAGAATCAATTAAATCCTACATAGTTGAGTGTTCCTGCATTCCAAATTAGATAGCTTGGCTCACAAGTGTTATTGCTGTCAAAAGCCATATCATCTCAAGTTAATTTTCTTAATTTGAAAAGCAAAATCCATTTACTTGTTTTTCATTAAATAATAATACTTGTCTTGAGGTAATGTGGCCAAAAAATGGCAGTCATGAAAGAAACAGCTTAATTGCACTCAGAACAGTACTTAAAAGAAACAACTGTATCTCAAAGACTTCAGAGTATAATGTATAGGGAATAAAGCAGCCTACCTCAACAATAAGGGACAAGAGGTTTACAGTTTTACCAGTTATTTCACATCTGGCCTCATATAGTTTTTAAATGACATAGTCAATGATTGTTACTATCTTTTATGAGTTAAGGTACAGAGATGTTAAGTGACTTGTTCAAAGTCACAGAGTTGTTTGGTGGCCTGGCCTAGATTAGATCCTACTCTCTCAGTTTCCTGGTGCTCAGTTCAGGCTTTCCTCTACACTACACTAATGGCCCTTCATGGAAGTATGTGTGAAACCATCATTCTGTGTTCTTGTTGGACACTGGCTAACTGACCAGCTGTTCACCCAGTAAATGTAAAGGGCCACGTTAAACTCCTCACTTGAGGCCCTATCTCTGGAAGAACTGGGACAGAAAGCATTGCTTCCTACTTTATTACTGTCCTCTGACTCCAGCATGGACCCTGTGGGTTCTCTGATGTACTGTACCTCTGCCCTAACCACCATGGGGTCACATCCACCAAGTGGTACCACGCCCCTCTTTGGAAAACACTATTCCTTCACACTCCGTAGGCAACACCACTATGGGTGAGAAGATGATCACTTAGGACCTGCAGAGACTGGGATAAAACCTTCAAAAAACAGTCATGCAGTCTTAAGTAATAATACTTGTCTTGAGGTACTGTGGCTTCTGCATTAAGAGATAAGGAGAGAGGAGGGTACAAATGGAAAGACGGACACAGCCATGAACGCCACAGCTTGAGTTCTGGAATGTGAGAGAAGAAAGCAGAGCCAAGGATTTTAGGCTCCAGAGGCAGCACGCTTCTGTGCCTGAGGACACTCTCTCACTATATTCCTGTTCAGCAAAGCAGGCAAGTTTTAAAAACTCTGCTCTTACTCTCCATCCCAAGCACTTGAGAAAAGGGAGCTCGTTTTCAATTCTCTGTAGACTGGCCAATTTTGGCTAATTCCAGGGATTTTCAAACGGTGGCACTTACTCCAATTGCTTCTATTAGGGCTTCTCCATATTTTACAAACCTGATCATATCCAATCTTCTCTCAAACAGGGTTGTTTCATCATAACAAAAAAGAAGGGGATAATGCACTTGGTTAAATCTTTTCGATATTCACTTGTGTCTTCACGTAGTTTTGTTCTATCTAGATGATCACACATTCCAGTGTTGTCTTTATAAAATTATCAATAACTTTCTCTGCCACTCTCAAAACATCTCTATTTGTGGCAATACATTATTTGGTCACCATAGCCATACTTTGAAAAATGAATTGACAATTTGTTTGGATGCATTATATAATTTATATTCGTTTTTTTATACTACACCTCCAACTCCCCAAAAGCATTTATGGAGAACTTGCTACATTCAAAACATTACTGTAGAAGCTGTAAGGAATGCTAAGGGGAAACATGGTTCCTATTGCCCAGAAACTCATTATCATGATGAAAATATAGATAACAAAGTACTGCTAGAAGAGATACAACTTATAAAACAGGTTGCAATATTGTTCTGTGGGACAATGAAGAAGAAAGCTGATCCTTAGAATCGGGGAGTTCTGAAGAAGGGTAAGACTTGAGCAAGCATTTCAGACAGAGATAGTAAAGAATAATAATAACACTAACAGCAAAAATAATAGCAGTTATAATTTATTAATACCTACTATGTTGTAGGGACTGTGCAAGATGCCTTAGAGATATTTTTAATCATATGCAATTTAATCAAATCAATCTTTATTTCTAATAAGTCTAGAATAGATCATTGATATTAGAATCCAAGAAAAGCATATAACTGGGAAGGCTGGATGATATCTCACTATGGAGACCTTGAAAATCCAGGTAAGTAGTTGATATTTCAATCCATAGGCAGCAGAAGCCACCTCTGGTTTTCACTTGAGATGGGAATGTGATCAGATGGTATCAGTGGAAGGATGGTGTGAGGAGAAAGAGGTAGGGTGCTTGTTAGGAAGCCATGGTAATGGTGCAAATATAATGAATGATCAAAGTAGGTGCAGGACAATAGAAGCTGGGAGACAAATTTGAGATCATTAGCAGGATAATATTAATGTGATTTTTCAATTTGATAAAAGATTTTCTTGTCTTATAAACTCTAAATTTCTAATTCTTAGGATAAACTAATATTGTATACAGAGGGAGGGGATGTTGTAGGTGAAATTAACCTGCATTTTTCTCCTTTTCTCCTCCATTACTGCTTAGCCCATTGTGTGTTAAATTACCTTTAACTCACTAGAAAACTTCAGGAACTTTCTAGAAAAAGAACAGTTACAATTTGTTAATTTATCTCTTGTTTCTTTTCTTTTCTTTTGAGACGGAGTCTCGCTCTGTCTCCCAGGCTGGAATGCAGTGGCTCGATCTTGGCTCACTGCAAGGTCCGCCTCCCGGCTTCACACCATTCTCCTGCCTCAGCCTCCCGGGTAGCTGGGACTACAGGCACCCACCACCACGCCCAGCTAATTTTTTGTACTTTTAGTAGAGACGGGGTTTCACCGTGTTAGCCAGGATGGTCTCCATCTCCTGACCTCGTGATCCACCCACCTCAGCCTCCCAAAGTGCTGGGATTACAGGCATGAGCCACCGTGCCTGGCTATCTCTTGTTCTTTAAAGAATTATTTTTAAGCTTTGTGTAGTGTCATATAAATGAAATTGAAGAACAAGCTGTCAAAAATGGATTTGCTCACAAGGAAATTTTAAAAGGAAAATAAATATTAAGAAAAGAGACTCTGGCTCAAGAGTCAGTCTGTGCATGCCACAGTGATATTACTGATCATCATCACTAGAAAATTCATTTTGAAATATTTTTCTAGTTATGGTATTGGCTTGTGATAACTCCTCAAAATTATTTTCACTTGTTCCTTGATTAGGATACAATGTTGTCAAACTCAGAGATCAGACTCCTAACTTCAATCTCATTAGCAGTATCTACAAATCAACAAAAACTGTGGGCTCAGGTAAAGTAAGCTCAAGAACAATAAAATGTGAGCAATATTATTGTCTTATAATTAGGATGTCATTTATTGTATTAATGCTGAAAGAGAAACTTTATTCTAAGAGTTTGTCTCTAGTTTAAGCTAACTGTGGAACTTTCCAAAAGGTATATTCTGTTTTAAAATTATCAAGTGCAAATTTGAAGGTGACATCCAAGTTCATGCCAGTAGTATAGTCACTCATATTCTATGCTTTCAGGAAAGAAGTTACAACTTAGTACAAAGTGTTCTTGAAGAATGTCTCCAATTTCCTATATTAGCTGCAAACAAGATTCTAAGCACTAATAATTTATGATGAGCTCCTGTGAATTATGGGTTTGTCTCAGATTGAAAATAGATTCCTAAATCATTTCATTTAAAAGTAGATATTTCCTACCACATTGTATCAAAATGTATTATCTGTCACTTTGAGGATCATTTAACATTTTCTATAAAGTTCACACTAATTGGACCATTTCTGTAACACTGTTCACCTAGAAATGCCCACAGGAGGACCTTTTCTCTACTTCCTTTTTCAGTCATGGCTAATGCTTCTCTGGTAATCCTATTGTCTCTATTCTTCACCAGAAGTAATAAAATACTATGTCTGTAGTGAAAAGAAAATGACTTGGCTGTCAAGAATATATTTGACTAATATCTCTGAGGAACAAAAATTTCAGAGGAGCCTTTATTCTCATAAAATTGTTTTTCCTGTTTGTCTTTACAATTAACATCAATGGCAAAAATGAGATAACTCTTTTAAATTGTATAATATTTTATACTTTACAAACAAAAAAACCTCTGAGGGAAATATTATTGTTATACCTATTTAAACATGAGAAAACTGAGGCTCGGGAAGAGAATGATCATATAAGCAGCAGGTGGTAGGGCCAGAATTTGCACATTGGTCTGATTCCATATCCAGCTTGACACTGTATCCCAAGTATAATGTTTGTGTCAATACCAAGAAATAACAGGAGATTTATATATAAGTCACAGGAATTTTCTACCAAATGAACATTATACAAAAAGAGGAAGAATTCTTACTTTGCTAGTGACTGCTGACTGTTCCCATAATGTGTAAGCAGCCCTGGTACTTAGCATAGATATTGACGTCTTCACCTTGGCAGGGCCAGAGCTCTTACACATCAGCAGAGGAATAGTTGGGAACAGGGTGGCAGAACTCAGGGCCAGGTGGGGGTAGCTCATTTATAAAGGTTTCAGAGCAGAGGTTCATGTTACAGTATTTAGTGAAATGGTATACACAGAGCCCAACTTCTCCCCGGAATTCCCATGCTATCTAGGAATCTGAGTAATGTCATGTTCAAGTACTATCATGCCTACCTCAGAATCTCTGTTCCCCTCCAGCTTCCAAAGTCCAGTCTCAGATAAGCAAACCATATTCAAATTCTCTTTGCTTTGGATGGGATATCCACACTTTCCTGGCAATTTGAATTCCACTGAGTCACCTGTTCTGGAAGCCATGATGTAAATGCCCCATTTTCTTATGTTAGTCAGCTAATGGAAGTATACAGACAAGAGGGGTACAGTTCAGCTAACTCAGCCCACCAGCCATATCTCATTTCTAGCTTTGGCTTAACCAGGACACCCTTGACATTTAGAGGCAGCAACAACAAATAATACTAAATGAAGGATCTGATACAGAGGACAGTGTATACTGTTTTTAAAATTTGTACAGGATTCATAAATTTGCTTTGGAATTTGTGCCCAGATTTAAGTGATTAAGTTTATGTAGAGCATGTTTGGACATATTTGACTCAAAAAATATGTGTGGAAGTCAAATATTCACCTTTCACAAATTTACAGGGAAAATATGGCAAAGAAACACTCACCCTACCTTCAAAAAAGAAACCCACAAAAAATAGTTCTGTCTACTTTCCTAAGAGCAATTCAAGAGCATGGATAGGATTTTATATTTCTTATTGTCTTCAGCCCAGGTCATCTAATTCTTAAGACATAATCGGTGTTCAATACACATTTCTTGTATAAATGAATTCTTTTTTTCTTATTACATGCATCTTCATGTTTTCAAAGTTATTGATTTGCTGAAATAGGGAAAGCTGAAGTACTATAGACATTTTAAGGTATTTCCTTATCTCAAATTAATTTAACATAACTTAGACTCTTAGATATAAAGGTCTTTTGAGATTGGAGTCTACCATTGAGAATGATACTACTTTCTGAGAGTGTATATTTGTAGTCTAATTCTATTGCAATTTGGAGAGGGGGGCAGGTAGAAACACCTATTTAATAGAAATTGATGTTTCCTCTTTCTTAGTGGAGAGTCATGGCTGGGAAGAAGCCGCCCAGCTAGTTACCTACCCTTTGCATGTAGATTGGGCCATACAAAAAGATATTGCCAATGGAAAGGCAGAAGAAGTGTTGTGACTCACTTCCATGGAAGGCTGTCAAGAAGGAAATGTGCCTTCTGCACTGGAGACTGGAGAGGACAGCAGACCTGAATAATGGAACAACCATGAGTCCTAGCATCATCTTGTAGAAGAAGGTTACCCTCAAGCCAGGAACATACACAATACAGGAGCATAAGATAACCTTGTATTGTGATAAGTTACTGAAATTTTGGAATTTATTTGTTCAACAGCTAAAGTTACCTAACTATGTATACATTTGTAAACATGTAACCAATAACTGGGGAGAAAAGACCATGCAACAATTTCAGAAACCCTTGCACGCAGTGCTACGGAAATACCAGATACAGCAGGGAGAACATATAAACAGGCTGGGAGAACAGGGATAGGAAGAATTGCAAGGTATCTAAAGGAATCTCTCAAAGCTATGAAAGAACAGAATAAAAATAATTCGATTTAAAAATATGTGTGGATTGCTAAGTAAGAACTTTCTCTCTCCATAGTGCTATACTGTTGGTAAAACATGGTGGTGGGCATAGCATGGCCATGGCCACTAGGTTATGTTTTTTCATCAAAGGTGCTTAAGGTGAGTCTTCAAGGATATTATTTTTTCCCACCAAAAAAAAAAAAAAATACATTTTAATGTTAAGGAAATATCAAAAGTAAGACTCTCTGAATAATGTTTTTATCTGATCTTACTTAAACTCAGCTATTCTATAAAGTGAAGATTATTTATTATTCAGCCATATGTTAACTGATAATCTGTGTATATGAACTATAGTGTTTAGCTTTATTAGTTATTCCTTTGTCCACCAGAAGAAATTCACTTCTAGATTCTTTCCAAAGGATATTTTTGCTATTATCATTATTATTTTCTTTTGGTTAGGAAAACTTAAGGCCTCTCTTGTGAAACTGTGACATACAGTAATACAGAGAGACTTCTGTGATGCCACTTCAAAGACTCAATCATTTCCACGGAGCAAACACCCTCATTTCCATTTGACAGAACACTTGCTTATACTCCTAAAGAAATTCTTCTTCCTAACAACCTTTCTTACAATAGAACCAGCTTTTCTCTCTGACTGACCTAGTACAGTCAGAACGAGTTTGCTAAAAACAGGTTTTTAAAATTATGGCCACAAATTTTAGTAACAAACTGACACTTCTCAGAGTTTTGCACAAGTTTAAAAATGTGTATCTTTGATTATTCTGCTTTCCCTCCAGTTACAATTGTTTCCTGGAGTCTAATACATGTGGACTTGTATGCTGAATGTCAGCTCAATTGTAGAAAGTTGCTGGAAATTCATTTCTTAAAACATTATACATTCTTTTTCACTTCTTCTAGAATACTGAACAGGCCTAAATCCTTTGTATTCATCTACTGTTAGCTAGAGGCTGGTAGAGGGTTATATTTCTAAGTTTAAAACAACATACTCAGCACATCGAGTGCACCCAGCATTGTTGAACATGACAAATGACAAATGCTGCACATATTTAACTGCGGTGTGATCGTTTTCATTTTTGTTTTTCTCATCAACAGCATTTTGTTTTCATTCGATTATTATCACATTCACTCTTAATATCAATCCTGTGGTTATTCAGTTGGGAATTCTGAAATACATTTGCTATATCACCTGTGGTTTTTAGAACAGTGCTTAACATACAATAGATTCCCACTAAATATATCTAACTGTTTTAATTATTAAAATGAAGAAGAAAATAGAAATGAGGGAAATACATTATTTTGTTGCTGTCAACTTAGTTGAAGATTCTGGATTTTTGCAACAAGTTCAAATCAGGATATACCCTGCGGTGATATGATATACTCTGTTGGGAGTTGTGCTTATTCCTTTCAGGCCTGCAGGCAGAAACACCCACACAAAGAGAGCTCAGCACCCAGCTGTCCATGGGATTTCCCTCTGGGCATTGTAGATGCCCTCTTTCTTCTCCTTCTGCATTTCTCCTACAACGGTGACTCATTTAGAACTATATTAAGGGGTACGCCAACCAGACAACTGCCAAGGATGATATCAGTTGTTAAGGAATGCTAAGGCATCAACAGAGTAAATCAGGAACAGGTGCCATTCAACTCAGCTTTCCACCTGCGCTTGATGAACAAAATGCAAACTGGCATTGCTCTGCCAAGAGGAAATACAAACAACCCTGCTTGATGGTGCCTATCTATTCTATTGAATATTCTGAGGAGCCTGAAATCAGCAATCACAGCTGAAATTTCTGAAATGAAAGAATGCATGGCACAAGGCTATTTAAAGTGAATACATAGTTTATTATCTAACTGTTCAACCCTTTAGTGGAGTTCACAGAAAGTTTTCTGGTTCAGAAAATTGACAAAAACCAAAATCAACAACAACAACAATGACAAAAACAGAAGACAGATCCAGAACTACAGGAAATATTTTTCTTAGTTTTCATCTTCAGATGATTGAATCTGCTTAAGTTGGTAGAAGTTCATTTAGTATGTTACCTCTTAGTGTATGATTGTTATTAACAGGAAATCAGTTTCTCCCTTTATCTCTACTGTTGAATAGATAGTTAAATATTTTTGGTTTGAAGGGGAACAATGTATTAGTACGTCTCAGTTTAGTCCTGAACTATTTCTGTCAACTGGATCTCCATTTTTATGGGAATCACTGCTGTGCAAACCTGACTCCCTTTTGTTCTCTGATTCCAGTCCAAATTCATCTTGCACCTTGAGAATATTCACTTTGGGGACTGGCCTTTATTGCTGTGTGTGCTCCCTGCTTTAGCCAACATGAAAAATAAGAGTACCATCCAGGCTGTCATACAAATAATTGATGTTTAGTGGTGGTAACAGGTAGGCTCAGAGGAGAAAATGGTGCCCAGGGGACACAGAGGCCAAGCCAGCTGGTGTCAGTGACCTGCAGAGAGGGCGACATCCAACATGAGGTAGTGAGGCATCCTCTCAGTTTTCTAGGCAGAGGAGACCTAAATAGCATATGTGAACATTATTACTGGGTGTTTGGCTACAAATTAGAGAAATTTGATAACAGCACTTTAAATGAATAATAGTGTATTTTTGTTACACGCCAAGAAAGATGGAGCCAGCTAGCTTCTACACTCGTTAACTACTCAACGATATCACAGACCCAGATTTTCCATCTTTGTGTTCTGCAATTTTTAGCATTATGGCTTTCATCCTCATGTCCATACCTCATATTGCAATATGGCAGCTGCTGTTTATATTCCAAATTCATGTCTAAGCCAGAAAGAAGGAAGAAATGGGAGGGCTCAGAACAGAGTGTATCTCTTTCCATCAGGATCAGAAGCCTTCCCAGAACCACTCCAGAGTCAACTGACACTTGGGTCACATTGGCTACAGCAGTGTCACATGACCACATTTGGCTATTGAAAAGCTAAGACAGCTGGAAAGAAGTCTGCCATAACTGGCATTGACCAATCAACTGCTCATCCCTGTGAATGTGAGAACATTACTATTCTGAACAAGGTCAGAATTTTGTTAACAAGGGAAAAAGAAAAAAATTGGAGTCAGTAGATAATGAAAAGGACCTGTTATTGCCACATGTCATTGGGGTGGGAGGTAAGTAGCAAGCAAAAGAGGAAGTAAGCAGTGTCCATCATCTTGCAGCTGGGAAGACAGTCTCTGAGAACACACATTAAACATTAATTGGAAGTATTCTAAAGAAAAACATGGACAAGAAGAAAGACTTTTAGAAGGTGGGTGATCCTCTAATCCTAGAATAATATTGGTCACCAAGACTTTGAATATATTAGTTCCTGACTAATATATAACTCAGGCTATAATAGAGAAGATAGAAACAAAAACAATTTTACATGAATGTAAGAGAGGAGGCTCTACTTTTATCCATGGCAGGAATAACAGTAACATTTTTTCCTTTCCATCACATTATTGTCCCCTCTTGAGAATTTTCAGTTTCACTTGGTTTTGAACTTTGAATCCAAAGACTACTGAGAATTTTAGGATATTGAATGGGATACACGTTTGAAGGAGCAGGCTATTTGGGAATCAGTGGAAAGAAAGAGGAAAGATCCATTTATTCTGTTTGTAAATTTGGGATAGGAAATACCAAATTTAGAGGATAAAGAGCAGAGCCAATTTTTTTTTTCTCCTAATATCAGAGTCACTATCTATAAATACATTTTTTATAACTTGGAACTATTGATGAAAAGAATGAATATTTGTGAGTTTGGATATTTGTGGCTGAATTCTTCCATAGTTACATGAGGATGTACATTAATAAAATTAAAAGTTGTTCTGGAATATGAATATTTAATTCAGAATAATTGTACTGATCATCAAGGTTTTTGTTTTACTTTTATCTTCTGCTGCCTCAGTTTCTTGCTGCTTGGAGGTGTATTAGTAAAGAACCTCTGTATTGAAAATGACAGAATAACAATTTATGTCTTAAGTACAAAAAAAAAAAAAAAAAAAAAAAAGGAATGTAGTGCCCAGTATAAATAGAATGTCAATGGTTTGATCCAGGGTTTATTTCTATCTCTCCAGGTCTCACTTCTCTTTTTCCTGTGTTTTGGTTTAATTTTCTCTTCCTTTAGATAGTCACTTCCATGCAGCCATAGAAGATGGCTGTCAGCAGTTCTAGTTTATGGTAGCTATTGATTTGAGAGAACAGAGTCATACTTTCTCCCAATGTCCCTGTATCACACACATAACAGGGAAGGTTCTGATTGGCCTTGTTTGGATTATGAATCCATCACTGAACCAATAAGCAGGGAGACATGCTATTCTTGTTGAATGAAATCTGGATACTGAAATCATACCTGTGGATAAGGGGTAAGGTGGCAGGGTTGAGCCCATCTGATCCATACCAAAAACAAAACAAAAATTCCCAAAGGGAAGGATACCTGTTAGACAAAAAATAAATAAATAAATAAATCAAAATAACAGCAGCAACAAACAAATGTCTGCTTATAGGGCAAATTAGTATATCATGGACTCTAACACTTAAAAATAGGAAGGCATTGTTTATCTTTTCCCAGACTTGAGAATATAATTGTAATCATAATCATATGTAGGAAAACTTAGATGACATAAAACAGCCTAATTTGGATCATGTTAGTATAATTATAATATCTTCTACTAGCACTGCATGGCACACTGGGCCAGGTATTATATATTTTTCCCCATATAATTCTTAGAGTAATTACATTTTTCACATGAAGAAGTTGGGGTTATAGAGGTCAAGTTGCTTAAAGCCACACAGCTAACTAATGGTAGAATTCTACTTTAAAGGTCAATTCATTACATAAAAATTCATTATTATTTACTGGTTGAAATCTGTTTATGTTATCTGAGATAACCAAAAGATTCTGAAATTGTCCTATTGTTTTCAAGGATATAAGCTAACAACTAGAAAAATGTTATTTAACAGAAGACTTTGGTTTCCCTCTTTCTTCTATAAATTTTATTTTACATTTTTATTTTATAAATTTAATGTATATCTTTTCTCTAAACTAATAGGAAAAATATTCATCTTCTGAATAATTTAAATGTTCTCACCTACAATACAAAATTAAAAGGTACCATCTTTGAAGGCATATTTACTAAACTTAAGATCAGTCCTTAACTAAATTTTCACAAATTTGAAATCTGTTGAAAGCAAATTAATGTTCTTTTTCTCTATCAAAAAGGCTTTAAAAATTCAGTTTCTTCCTCTATTAGTGTGTGTCCAGAGAAGTGTTAGTAGAATGTTGGGGGGAGATATTTGAAAAGATCTGAAATGAACTTATAAATTAGCTATAAAGAGCTCAGCATTAATCTGTAAGATATTTTGTTTCTTTCAGAGTGCCTTTTTTAGGTCATCATTCATCAATCAGTAAACATATTTTGAGTGCCAGCTCAAATACTTTAGGAATTGGTATAGGAGCTGCTAACCCAAGTGAAAATATGAGATCCCTGACTTCAGGGAACTCAGAGCCTAGTATGGGGCACAGGTGAATATAACTAAACAGAGTGTGAGGAGTGCCAGGCAGCGTACACACAATGAGCTCTGGAAATCCATAGAAATGTCTCCAGAGACAACTTAGGGGATCAGGGTTGGGTTAGAAAAATAATGAGGAAAGCAGCTGGGAGGCTCTGTGCCTGAAGTGGATTGTGAAGGATAAATATAGGGAATGGATGATGAGAGGAGAGGGATACGAAAAGGTTCAAAGCAGAAGAGGCAGTGTGTACTAAGTCAACATCACCTATAAAAGTGACAGATAGAAGAAGGGGTATGGTGGAAGAGGTATTTAGATGTCTAAAAATAGTTTAGTATTATTAAGGGTAGAATGTGGTAAGAAGATAAGTGGGGAGTGATGGAAAAAGGAGCATTTGTGCCCCATCCCACCACTACTAATAGACAGCAGTTTTGAGCCTCACTTGCCTATAAGTAGAGAGATTCTGCCATCCAAAGAAGCAGTGACAGGACAACATGTGATCCAAGAGGCAGGGAACCAAAGGCAGACAAAGGCCATAGCAAGAAGATACTAGCTGATGCCACGAGGGGCCAAAGGTTGTAAGTGGGAACAGGAAATGACTGAAAACTGGGGGAAGAAAGTTATGTTAATGGCCACACAGGAAAGAGTGGCCAAGCATTCTGACCAAGAGTACCAGATAGTTGCTTGACCAATCTTTCCTTTGGAGGCCCACAGACTCATAAAGGTTGTTTTGCCTGATAAAAGACACAGAAGACATACTACCATTTGGCTACCAATGTGGAGAACGACTGCCAACTAAGGCCAGACAGGATTATAGGACCACATTTCCTGCAAGAGGAACAGTATTCTGTAGAAGGCCAGGGGCAGGGAAAAGCAGAGCTATTTTACTCATTGGCCTTCTCCTTTCTGACAAGAAATAGTGTTAGTGCCTCTAGAAGACTATTAATAACAATCTCTAATGAGGAAGAAAAAACATAGAATCACACATTTTCCTACTGTACTTAGGGAAGCACAATGCTAATACCCTTTTCATAGAAACAGAACTCTCAGAAATACAAAGTACTTTCTTGTTTATGAGAGATTGAGGAAGAGTCATATTTTTTTAACATTATGGTCATGTTTAAAATGACTATATTACATAAGAATATATGTAATATATATTCTTATGTAATTCCATATGTAATACATATTCTTATGTAATAAGAAAGAAATTATGTGGGGGAAAGTATCTGACAATGAGTATTTCCAGATATGTTCCAAGACGTTGTTCTCCTCATGTGACTTGCTCCAGAAACATATTTAAGCCCAGCCATAGGAAATTACAGCCACTCCCTCCCTGTTGGATTGGCCCAAATCTCCTTCTAGTTCTTCAGCAAGTCTCCTGATATTCAATTCAGGCCCACCTTTCTCTGAAAACACAAGTGGATGTGCTCACCTGACACCCCTTCTTACAAGTGGTTTTGGTACTTGGAGCCTGTCTCACATACCCCACTGCTGGCAATAGAATGAGAGATGACTTTGCTATGGGAGTTATTCTTCATCGGCATAACCCCTTGCTCTTTCTCTCCTTCCTTATGAGACAAATTAGATGGTCAGGTATGAACTGAAGATATCTGATTTCTCCATGATGCTGGTTGAGAGATGGCATTGATAGACTAAATGGCTACAAAGAGTCTGGTTCTCAAAATGATTGAATTCAAACAAAACATTCTTTAAAGAAACAAATCAATCTGAGTTTGTGCAGACCCAAGGGTCCTGGTGTCTGCAAAATCAACTTGCCCATGTTAATCTCCAATTGGTTACAAACAACAAAAAGGTAAGTAAACGTTCTGAGGAAAAGAATAAGCTATTCAGTAATCCCTTTCAAAGTACACAGATAGGATGTGCAGACAACTCTTGCAAAGTACAAAAAAACACTAACCATGAAGGAAAAAAATTCACTGGACTACGTTAAAATTAAGTTTCTGTTGATCAAATGACACCATGAAGGGCGTTAAGAACAAACCACATACTAGAAAAATATATTTGCAAAATACGCAAAGGACTAGTATCCAGAATATATAAAACACCTTCAATAAATCAATCACTAAAGAGCATCTTTCTGAAAAGAATATCCAAAGAACCAATAAACATATAAAAAGATGTTCATTTGAGAAATGTCTGTTCATATCCTTTGCCCACTTTTTGATGGGGTTGTTTGTTTTTTTCTTGTAAATTTGTTTGAGTTCTTTGTAGGTTCTGGATATTAGCCCTTTGTCAGATGAGTAGATTGCAAAAATTTTCTCCCATTCTGTGACAGACTGGATTAAGAAAATGTGGCACATATACACCATGGAATACTATGCAGCCATAAAAAAGGATGAGTTTGGGTCCTTTGTAGGGACATGGATGCAGCTGGAAACCATCATTCTTAGCAAACTATCACAAGAACAGAAAACCAAACACCGCTGTTCTCACTCATAGGTGGGAACTGAACAATGGGATCACTTGGACTCGGGAAGGGGAGCATCACACACCGGGGCCTATCATGGGGCGGGGGATGGGGGAGGGATTGCATTGGGAGTTATACCTGATGTAAATGACAAGTTGATGGGTGCTGACGAGTTGATGGGTGCAGCACAGCAACATGGCACAAGTATACATATGTAACAAACCTGCACGTTATGCACATGTACCCTAGAACTTAAAGTATAATAATAAAAAATAATTAAAAAAAAAAAAAGATGTTCACAAAATGTTCACAAAATATGCAAAGGACTAGTATCCAGAATATATAAAACTCCTTCAATAAACCAATCATTAAAAGATTAACGCAATAAAAAGTGAGTTAGGCCGAGCGCGGTGGCTCACGCCTGTAATCCCAGCACTTTGGGAGGCCGAGGTGGGTGGATCACGAGGTCAGGAGATTGAGACCATCTTGGCTAACACGGTGAAACCCTGTCTCTACTAAAAATACAAAAAATTAGCCGGGCGTGGTGGCGGGCTCCTGTAGTCCCAGCTACTCGGGAGGGAGGCTGAGGCAGGTAAATGGCGTGAACCCAAGAGGCGGAGGTTGCAGTGAGCCGAGATAGCGCCACTGCACTCCAGCCTGGGTGACAGAGCGAGACTCCGATAAAAAAAAAAAAAAAAGTGAGTTCAAGACTAAAACAGCCTCTTTCTAAAAAGAATATCCAAAGAATCAGTAAACATATAAAAAGATGTTCAACTTAGTCATATGAGGAATATAAATTAAAACCAAATAAGATATATACCTTACAGAATGTCTAAAACGAAAATGAATAATGTATTGGTGTGGATCTAGGTGAGATATACACACTGTTGATAAGAATCAAAATTGTACAAACACTTTGGAATGCTATTTGGTAGTACCTATTAAAGTTAAAAATAAGCATGCTTATTTGCATGATCTAGCATTTCCACTTCTAGAAATGCATCCCACAGAAATGCAGACATACGCACACCAAAAACCATGTGTTAAGAATATCTGTAGCCATATTATTTATGACAGCCCCAAACATCCCCAAAGTCTATGAAAAATAAAGTGAACTTATAAATTGTGGTATATTTACAACGATATGAATAAATTGAACTAATATTGCCAGGTACAAAACAATAATACTAAAATAACCCAAAATGAGAGAAGGTAATCTATGGTGGTGGAAATTAGATAATGATTACCTGTGGGAAGAAGAAAGATCAAACTGATGGGGAGGTGGAGGATAGATACGAATGAGGCTTCTGGGGTGCTGGTAATATTTTATTTTGAGACTTAGGTGGTGATTACAGGGGGTACTTATTCTGTGATAACTCATCTAGCTATATACTTCTTTGTATTTTTTTGTATATATGTTGTACATCAGTAAAAAAGTTTATTTTTAAGAAGTGCATGGAAGTAATTTGACTTCAGTTGTTATTTAAATAATTCCACACAATTCTGCCATTCAAGGCTCACTTGCCAATATGGTTGTGTTTGCAGTGCTGAAAGAACTACCGAAAATGAGAAGGTCCCTAGAGTTTGACCTGAGACCACTTGGGACTGTTTGACCTTCAGAGGGAAGGTAATGGTTAGCTATCAAATTAACATCTGTATTTTAAACATTAACATATAAATTACGCAATATGGCTTAATGACTTTCCTAAATCAAATGGCATGCAATGGCTTGAAAAAGATATGGATGTTGAATCTGTGTAAAATGCAAATTGCTTGACAGTGTTAAAACACATATAATTTTGCTGTGGCATGAAAAATGTCACCATTTCCCAGAACTAAATAGACGAAGGATGTGTGTGATATCAGGGAAATAATTGGGCCCTGGTGGGATTGAGCTATGGACAAGGCAATCAGCCTGCTTCTTAAAATAATTTTCACATCTCCAAGGTAACTTCACATAATCAGTGTTGGTTTTTCCATAGCATGTTTAGCATAGCAAAAGTATAAACAGATTGTTCTGGTTTAAGATGAGACATTTAAAAATCTTAAATTGCCATCTACTTCTTTAGCTACAAAATCAGAAATTATTAGAATAAAAAGACTGACTTCAGTGGCTACACATCACTGTTTGGGTCAAGTCATACTGCTCAGCATGAAATACAAGGTTCTGCACCATCTGGTTCCTGCAAACTTCTCCATCTTCCCACCTTCCTCTCTTCCCACTTGATCCTCTCCTAACCCATTTTATAGCCTAGCAGTTGCTAACTACTTTTAGTTCCTGCATATTTGCTCCTCCAAACTTCTAGACTTTGTGCATGCTCTTAACTTTCTGGACTGAAAAGCCCTTCCCTAATTATCTCCCTGGAAAATTCCCATTCATCCTTCAAAAACCACTTCAGTCTCAAAGATTAATCATACTTTATTATGACTGCAAATTTCTATGTTTTCATTATTGATCTTATGACACTGTATTTTCCCTCTCTCCTTTGATATGTAGAATTCCTCAAAGATAGGGATAATATTTTATGAATATCTATATACCTTGTTCCAATATCTGGAGCATAGAAAATGTTCAAGAAACAGGAAATGGAAAAATTTGCTGTATCACAAGCAAGTTGCTAAATAAGAAATTCAAATGGCCACCAAGAATATTTAAAATTCTCCAATTTCATTATTATTGAAACAACTGAAAGCTGAAATAATCATATACATTATTTTGTTCCTTAAAGTTCCTTTAAAAGTTTAATTTTTTAAAAAATTATAATTCACAGGCCAATGCACTCAAGGGATATTTGTTATCAAGTGCTTCTTTAACATGTATTAACTTTGACCTATTATGTATGATTAGGTGTCTATTTTCAGGAAACAGTCCAATAATATGGGTCTATATTCAAGCATCAAGATATATTTATAGTGTTATTTATAATAAAGCAAATGAAACTTAAGCAAGGGCCCAATGGTAAGAGGATATTTACATAATGATGACACTTCTTTACAATGGAACATTGTGCTTTGCAGAGTGTTTAATGACATGGGAAAAGGCTTGTAATATACAATCACCCTAAAAGGTAGGCTACCAAATACATATTATATATAGCATTAATTCAATTCCTTAAAGAAAACTGCCTATTAAAAGGAAAATATACCAAAAATATAGCAATGGTGGCTCTAGGGAGGAAATATTGTTTCTGTTTCCTAGAGAAAGAGAGAAATTATCTAATAGTCTAGTCATCAGGAGAAAAACTGATCTCCCTGTACCCTCAATTGTGCTTTCTTGTGTATAAGTCAAAAACACAAAACAAAACTCTTTTTTATTCAAGTAAACTCTAGATGGGACATGGCTGATTATAAATAATTTTGAAATTAAAAAAAAAATTTAACTAGTTTTATATTACTCTCCAGTGACTGGATAACTAAAATTTGTTGCTAAAAGGTGAAGCATTTCCAAGAGAAAGGAAGAAAGGGAATCCTCAAATGTTTCTTACAAATTAGAACTGGGCAGTGGGCCAAACCCTCTCACATATTTCCTTAGTTAACCACCATGGCAATACTACGGAGAAGATATTATCCACAAGTTGGTGGCTTGTCCAAAGTCACCCTAGTGTGTGACAAAGTTGGATTTTGGTCCCGAAACTATCTGCCAAAGAAATTCACATTTTTTCTATTTGTGATTACTTCTTTAAGCAAAATAACAGTTCCGCACAACCTGCTTTAATGAAGAGATAAAAATTATTTGTATTGATTTATGCAATTTGCTTCAAGTTTTTAATTAAATAAATTAAGTTGGCTCTCAGAATCATAATTTACACAAACAGCAAGAAACAAACACCTTGAAAGCAAAGACAGTGTTATAGGTGTTATGAGTTTTCATCCTGATCCCAGCACCAGGTCAGAAGCAACTGTAGGAGCTCAGTAAGAGCTTGCTGAATTGAATTAATTAGATTCTTCAGCAGGAACTTAAATCTTTCCAAGACCAAGTTATCCCAAATTTCAAATTAGGTCAAACTAAATAAATGAGGTTTCACTGTGTTTCCTCATGTACGCTTTTGTATGCACTTTTCCTAACCTTGAGAGTAGGTTTTATTGTCAAAAGACATGTCTCCCTTAAGATTTCAGTGCAGCTATTAAAACCCCTCTTGTTCTATTTTTCTATTTAAAACCCCATCTATTTCTATTTTTCTGCATTTTTCATAGATCTTTTTCTAGATCTAGAAAAATCTTTTTCTAGATCTACGAAAAATACATCTTATTTTAGCAGCAAAGATCAAGGGCTATTGCCTTCTGTCTCTTCTAGAAACACTTCATTGATTTTGTGGCCATTACCACAAACACTATCTTGTCAGGGGCCCCCCAGAACTGACCAAGATTTCAAATAAACAATTCTAGATAAATGTGAGCTTTGAGTGAATGCCTCTTTGAATCATTTTTGGGTTCTGTGCTGCTTTTGATGAAGATTATTAAAATTAAAGCACTGCTGAAGATAAGATTTGGTGGCTAAGTTCTCTTCAGAATCATTAGTTACTTCATTTCTCTAGGCAAACAAAGCTTTAAGGAATATTTCTAAATGGGAAAGGGGAAATGGCATGTTTTCAGCTTCCACTCTGAACCAGGCACTGTGCATACATTTATTGCATTTGGAATTACAAAAACTCCTATGAGGTAGACACCCCTTTTCTCACATTGCAGATAAAGAAATAGATTCTGATTGTTAAAACAATCACTCAAGGATTCACAGCTGATAAAAGGTTGAACAGAGTTTCTGAGAGGTTTCTTTGTTCTTAGATACCTTCTCTGCCTCTCCCTGTCCTGCTCTCCATTGCAGGAACTACAATTCCCAGGTTCCTTTGTGGGTTCCAAGGGGTAGGAGGGTTGGGACCTAGAGGAGACTGGAGGCAAGAAGACAAGATAAGCTATTCCTCCCACTTTTTGCTTTGCCTGGGCTAACCTTTCCAGAAGCAGCTCCAGCTCCTTCCTGGCTCCAGGTCTAATTGGTCTAACTATAGTTGTAGCTCCCATTAGATGGTCTCAGCTTCAGGGCTCTGATAACCCACCTCCTTCTTGCCGCATATGCCTAGAAGTTATCTTAGCTCCTTGTTCTTGTTATCTCTGAATTGCCCATACCTGCCTTCTTTTCCATCAGCTCCCTCAGACCTTTCATCAATGGTATAAACAATTTTCTGCATTACAATTATTTAGAATTAAAAATAGATAAGAAAAAAGAAAACACCTTGGCTGGTTTCTCTGTTCTGACAGATCCTGACTGATAAAGATTCAAATACAAGTCTGTTTGATTCTCATGCCTAGGCCTTTCTATTGGTTCATGATCGCACACTGCCGGAAAAATGGTGATAGGTTTTTTAAAGCATGAATGTGTACTCACACTTTAACATATGACAAGAATTTCTGTCTCTGACTCCAGTTCATGTGTCCCCTAACTACATGGTGTCTCGTCACTTGATGCATTTCTTTCCTTCTTCTTTTTCTTTTTTTTTTTTTTTGAACTGGAAACTATTATTAATAGAGCTATGTTCAAAATATGTTTGTGTATAAGTTAGTTCCTGTGGCGTGGGCTAAATTTTGGCAGAGAAGCATAGCAGTTCAAAATGTATGCCATAAAATCATGGATTTTAATGTTTTATTAAGATTCATTTCCCATTGGCCACCAGTCCTATATTTGTCATACTGTCAGCTGCTGAACCTGAAGCTTTTGCTACGCATTGTGAAAAAGAAGACGACTCAACATTCATAATTGTCTGACCCACACGCAGTCTAAAACTATTTTCTCCAAGCTATAGAAAACTTTCAGGTATGTAAAGCTGCTCCAGTTTCCTGAAACAGATGGGATATTATAACCAACTTGTTAAATAAGCTGGACTCATGGGGGTGCCAGTAAAAACCAACCTTATTTTCCCCCTTTTCCTTCAAAATCACTCACCAGTCTGATTGTTCCCCACTCTTAAGACAATATGTCCTGCAAGTTCCATAGCTTTTTTAGTTACTCTTTTATGATAGAAAGATGCTTCCTTTACTTTTGTACTAAAAAGCCCAATCCACTCCATTCTAATCATCACAAAAATGTTTCCATTAATTAACTTAACACCTATTTACCTGTCAGTATTGTAGGTTCTGCTGTTGCAGTAGTAAATAAATCAGACATAAAACCTTACTTTCATGAAGTTCAAGTTCTGGTGGGGAAATGGCAAATCTGACAAGTAAGCAAAATAGAGTATTAGTGATAAGTGCTCAGGGGACTGGATTTTAGATACGTTGAGGAGGAAAGACTTCATTGAGAAGGGGACCTTTCAAAGTTTATAATACTTCACTCTCAGTGGATGACCTCATTTTCTATTTTCCTGAGGAAATTGAAGCAGCCAGAAGATAACTTCTACAAGTTTCTGCCACTACGTCTACCTATCAACATCTGTGCCACATACTCTGCCTTCTCTCCTGTGAATTTCGAAAAACTCTCCACACTCTTAAATAAATCCAACCCCTCCACTTTTGTGCCAGATCTAATCGCCTCTTGGTTACTCAAAAAGATTACTTCAGTCACTATCCTCTTTCTTTCCTGTGTCATCAATTTTCTCTTGCTCAGTAGCATGTAAACATCTCTTACCTTAAAAATCCTCCTGGAGTTCACTTCTATCTCCAGCATCTACCTTATTTTTCTTTCTTTCTTTTTTTTTTTTTTTTTTTTTTTTTTTTTTGAGACAGAGTCTCACTCTGTCACCCAGCCTGGAGTGCAGTGGCACGATCTCGGGTCACTGCAGCCTCCACCTCCCAGGTTCAAGTGATTCTCCTGCCTCAGCCTCCCTAGTAGCTGGGACTATAGGTGTGTGCCACCACGCCTGGCTAATTTTTGTAATTTTACTGGAGATGGGGTTTCACCATATTGGTCAGGCTGGTCTCGAAATCCTAACCTTAGATGAGCCACCCACCTCGGTCTCTCAAAGTGCTGGGATTACAGGCGTGAGCCACTGCACCTGGCCTTCTTTTTCTTTTAGAGCAAAACTCCTCTCCTTGCCTATATTCTCTACCCTCAACTACTCTCTGCTTCTCTTTACAGCCTTATCAAACCTGGTTTTTGTGCCCACCACTTTACAGAAATGGAAAGGTCACCAATGACCTTCATGTTGTTAAGTATAGTGGTTAGTTTTCCATCCTAATCCTACTTCCCCTTCACCACTATGTCATAGAAGCCATCAGTCAGCCGCCTTGGTGCTCTCCTCACTTGGCTTCCAGGACACGATTCTAGCCTGGGTTTTTCTCCATCTCTCTGAAAGCTCCTTCTCAGTCTTCTCTGTTGTTTTTGTTCATCTTCCCATCCTCTAAACATCGGAAGGCCCCCAGTCTGTCTTTGAACCTCTCCTTTTTTTTCTTTCTATTTTTTCCTTGTGACCTCATCCAACCTCATGGGTTTTGATACCACTAATATTCTAAAGAATTCCAAATATATACTGCCAGCCTTAAATTACATTCATGAATCACCACCTACTCAGTATTTCCACCCAGATATCTCTAACATAACATGTCAATATCAGAGGTCCCTCACCTCTCACAAAATGTTCCTGTTAAAGTTTTTCTTCCTTCCAACTACAGGACTTTTCCAAGATTGAGCTAGACAAGGAGGAGTGGGAAGATGGCAGAAAAAATCTTCCTCAACCATCATGTACAACATTTGGTACAACATTTTATGATGCATTTTCAAAAAGAAAATCATCAGAGGGTAGAAGATGAAAAACAGAGAAACCAGTAAAGAGGTTATTTCAGTAACTTATGTGAGGAACTAAGGAATATGGGTAGGACAGAAAAAAGTGAACAGGAAGGTGAAGTTTTCAGGCAGTAAATTAGCTGGGACTTGGTGATTAATTGGATGTAAAGAATGAAGGAGTGGGAAATGTCACGATGATTTCATGTCTGACTTAGAAGTCTGGGTGGATATTGGTGACATTGAGATAAGGGACATATGGAAAGTATACAATTTTGGAGAAAGGGGAATAAGAGGCTCAATTTCAGTCATACTAAAAGCTCATGCCTACCAGATATTAAGTAGAAACTGGATAAAGTATTCATATAATTTGAGTACAGATGATTTTTTAAATGTGAAATAGAGTATATGAGAATATGCTCATATACTCTAGAGTACTCTTACATACACATAGAGTATGTGAGAAAATTAGTGTGTACACTAATATGGCCAAAGGCCTGAATTTTGCATTGAACCAGACTAAAGAACCAACAAATACAGAGTGCCTTTATTTTCCACTCCTGATGGAAGATACACCCTTAAAACAAAACAATACATGCCATTCTTAAAACGTTGTCTTTATAGGGCTGGGGGGAAAGGAAGTGGGCTGGTTTGTATAATATTCTGTTGTGAAAATGATGTATGGTGGTTTACCCACGGTTATAACTATTGAACACCCATACAAAGTTTCATGCCCCTCTATAATTGACACCTTTGGATAAACCTGACACCTTCTCTTTATAAATTCCATCCACTGCAACCTCATCTTCCCCGACTCCTGACGATAACAGTATGTATTTAGGGCTACATGTCTTCAAGACAACAGCAGTTTTGGGGGTTTTAGGACCAGTGAAACCACAGGGAGGCTGAGCTGGAGACAGTTTTACATGATGAATCATTACCAAAATTGTGAGCTAAATTCTGATTGCAAAACCTTTGTTACTGTGATGTTACAATGATCCAAAAGAACACAGCTGGATTTTCAGATGACAGGTGGAACATTCAATTTCTGGCTAAAGACAACTCAATTTTGCAGTTATAAATTGTGTAAATTTGATGTGGACATCACCGAAAGGGGATATGTGTGGAACCCCACAAGGTTATTATTACAGTGACGTTTTCTGGCAGTAGACTCACTTTTTGATTAGAATTTAGGAACATATGGAAACCCTCTATAGGGGGTCATCCCCAAACAGAAACTTTCTGAAATTTAATTAGCTTAAATTTACTGAAGGTTTGGGTTTTAATTTTATGGTAAACAACAGCAGCATCAAAACCCTCTATAATTTGGCTGCAGCCTCCATTGCCAATCTTAGCTTTGTACTTTCCTTCCTCAAATTCACACTTCACCCAAAGTGTTCTATTTACTGCCCTCTGACCCTGGAGGACATTTTTCTCACCCTGCTCTGTCTTTTCTCCTCTCCTGTGCCTTTTGAAAACCAGCTCAATGTCCAGACTCTTCCATAAAACCCTTCTTGACCTCTATAACTTAAAGTGATTTTTACCTCTTCTGAAATTATATAGCAAATAGTACAAATATGGGAAAGTTTTTTAAACTTGAAGTTTTTAAAGGTTTTTAAACAGTAAGCAAATATTTGAAATATTATGACAACATCTCATAATTGGATTGGAAAGTTTTTTCAGTTGATGAAATTTTATTCACCCTACATTTTTGAGTCTATCAAGACTACCCTCAGCTTTCATGATTTGCTGGAAGAACTCACAGAACCCAGAAAACTGTTATATTCATGGTTGTGGTTTACTGAAGTGAAACGATACAGATACAAATCAGCAAAAGTAAAAGACACATAGGGCAGAGTCCAGAAGAAACCAGGTATGAGAGTCTATTCTTTAACAGTGGTGTAGTATAGACAGTACTTAATTCTCCCAGCAACAATGTATGACCATCTGTGCAATGTATTGCCAAACAGAGAAGCTCACTAGAGACTTAGTATCTGTATTAGGGTTCTCTAGAGGGACAGAACTAATGGGAGATATATATATATAGAGAGAGAGAGAGGCTGAGGAGCAAGGAGAGCCAGTCTGAGTTCCAAAACTGAAGAACTTGGAGTCCAATGTTCGAGGGCAGGAAGCATTCAGCATGGGAGAAAGACGTAGGGTGGGAGGCTAGGCCAGTATTTCTTTTCACATTTTTCTGCCTGCTTATATTCTTTTTCTTTTTCTTCTTTTTTTTTGAAATGGAGAGTCTCGCTCTGTTGCCCAAGCTGGACCGTGGTCTGCAGTGGCGTGATCTCGGCTCACTGCAACCTCCGCCTCCCAGGTTCAAGCAATTCTCTGGCCTCAGCCTCCTGAGTAGCTGGGACTACAGGTGTGTACCGCCATGCCTGGCTAATTTTTGTATTTTTAGTAGATACGGGCTTTCATCATATTGGCCAGGATGGTCTTGATCTCCTGGCCTCATGAGTGCCTGCCTCCACCTCCCAAAGTGCTGGGATTACAGGCGTAAGCCACTGTGCCCAGCCTCTGCCTGCTTATATTCTAGCCTCGCTGGCAGCTAATTAGATTGTGCCCACCAGATTAAAGGTGGGTCTGCCTTTCCCAGGGCACTGACTCAAATGTTAAGTTCCTTAGACAACACCCTCACAGACACAACCAGGATAAATACTTTGTGTCCTTCAGTCCGATCAAGTTGACACTCAGTATTCACCATCACAGTATCAAAGAGATTTTTTTGGTGTGGTCAGTCATGGAGGTATGAAGTGCAGCAGGCAGAGTGTGATAGATAGGTAACAGAGAAGACCTTGTCCCTTCCTATCAGGGCATCAGCATGACCGAGTGCTTCCTGCCCCCCACCAGCAGCCCCAGTGAACACCACAGGATGGAGCATGGCAGCAGATTTACCCAGACCCCCAGCTCTGAAGAGATCAGTCCTACTAAGTTTCCTGGATTGTACTGCACTGGCCAGCCCTCACCTCCCCAAGACATCCTCCATGAGCCTCCTGATATAGTGCCTGATGATGAGAAAGACCATGGGGGAAAAAAAGGAAAATTTAAGAAAAAGGAAAAGAGGACGGAAGGCTATGCAGCCTTTCAGGAAGACAGCTCTGGAGATGAGGCAGAAAGTCCTTCCAAAATGAAGAGGCCCAAGGGAATCCACGTTTTCAAGAAGCCCAGCTTTTCTAAAAAGAAAGAGGAGGATTTTAAAGGAAAAGAGAAACCCAAAGAAGAAAAGCATAAAGAAGAAAAGCACAAAGAAGAAAAACATAAAGAGAAGAAGTCAAAAGACTTGACAGGAGCTGATGTTGCTAAACAGTGGAAGGAAAAGAAGAAAAAGAAAAAGCCAATTCAGGAGCCAGAGGTGCCTCCGATTGATGTTCCAAATCTCAAACCCATTTTTGGAATTCCTTTGGCTGATGCAATAGAGAGGACCATGATGTATGATGGCATTTGGCTGCTGGTCGTTTTCCGTGAATGTACAGATTGCTTAGAGATGTATGGCATGAAATGCGAAGGTATCTACAGAGTATCAGGAATTAAGTCAAAGGTGGATGAGCTAAAAGAAGCCTATGACCAGGAGGAGTCTACCAGCTTGGAAGAATATGAGCCTAACACTGTAGCCAGTTTGCTGAAGCAGTATTTGTGAGAACTTCCAGAGAACTTGCTTTACTAAAGAGCTTATGCTGAGATTTGAAGAAGCTTGTAGGAGGACCACAGAGACTGAGAAAGTTCATGAATACCAGCGTTTACTCAAATAACTGCCAGAATATAACTATCTTCTGATTTCTTGGCTCATTGTGCACATGGACCATGTCATCACAAATGAACTGGAAACAAAAATGAATATACAGAACATTTCTATAGTGCTCAGCCCAACTGTGCAGATCAGCAATGGAGTCCTGCATGTGTTTTTCACACATGTGCAAGAACTCTTTGGAAATGCTGTACTAAAGCAAGTGACAAAACCTCTGCGATGGTCTAACATGGCCACAATGCCCATGCTGCCAGAGACCCAGGCAGGCATCAAGGAGGAGATGAGGAGACAGGGTTTTCTTTTGAATTGTTTATATCAATATCTGCAGGGTGGGAAAAAGGATTTATCTAAAGAAGAAAGATTATGGAAAGTCCAAAGAATTTTGACAGCTCTCAAAAGAAAACTGAGAGAAGTTTAAAGACAGGAGTGTGAAACCAAGATTGCACAAGAGATAGCCAGTCTTTGAAAAGAGGGTGTTTCCAAAGAAGAGATGAATGAAAATTAAGAATTTATAAATATTCTCCTTGCTTGGGAGAATGGGATTCTGACTGAACAGGAGGAGCTCCTGACCATAGAGCAGTTTCTAGGCAGGCAGATTTCCTCAGAAAAAGAAAAGACGTCTGAGGGACGCCTCAGAGTCGAGATTGCTGAAATTCAGTCGCCAGCAGCACGGCTGAAGTGAGACTGAGGAGTACTCCTCCGAGAGCGAGAGATAGAGTGAGGATGAGGAGGAGCTGCAGATTATTCTGGAATATTTACAGAGACAGAACAAAGAGCTGGAAACAAAGAACAATCATTTGAATCAAGCAATTCAAGAGGAGCGCAAGGTCATCATGGAGCTGCACGTGCAGCTCCAGCTGCTCCAGATGCAGGGACCCAAGGCCGAGCAGCAGGTGCAGGAGGACCAGGAGGACCAGGAGCCTGAGTGGCGCGGGGTGCTGTCCAGCTGCTCAGAGATGGTGGCCTCTGGCCAAAAGAGGCTAAACGGCAGCCAAAGGCAGGCAAGGAGCTGGTGAAGCCATCACCCAGCAGGGACAGGAGGGAGACGTCCATCTGAGCAGCCTGCGTGGCTGTCTGGAGTCTGCGAAACTGAAAGGACCTGTGCATCTTACTGTAACCCGGGGGCCAGGCTGGCTTTCTTGCCGTACATTCTGTAAAGGTGTCTTCTCTTCTCAGACTCTTCCTCTGTCACACGTCTGACTCCTTCGCGTCAGGCTCAGGTTCCATAACAGGACGAAGCAGTGGAAGCATTGTGGACTTTAGGGACAGATGAGTTTTCCAGATAGTGTCAGTTTATTTGGAGATTAATTTTCTTTGTTAATTTAAAATAATTGTTTTAACCCTTGAGTGGTTTCTTTTTAAATCAGAAATCTTTATCACAGCAGAATCAGGATCTCTTTCTCATTCAAGGGGGGAACCGCACCAGATCAGCGCTGCACCTGCTGTGGCCGATGCAAGCTGCGCCCTCTGGGATCTCTGGTACCTTCACACTTGCTTGTGCCTTCCACACCTTCTCGGTGCAAATTCCTGTGGGGGAACTGCCTCGTGTTCTCTGACTGGCCAGAGCGGTGCCTGGTGTGTGTTCCCTGGCCCGCCCTCCTGACTCTCTCCTTCTGCAGTTCTGAACCACAGTCAGTAAGCCCGAGTCACCGGGACGGCCTAGTCTGGCCACAGACAGAGGCTGCCTGTGGAGCCTGCCCACCCGCCCCCAGCAACACAGGCCGGTGGGGAAGAGGCCGCCCGTTCCCACCGGTTCCTCACTGCAGGGACCAGCAAAGGCCTTCTCACTGAGTTGGTCAAAGGTAGTCACCTTGGCCTGGTGCATCCACAGAGGATTCACAGAAGATGTTGCTCAAACTAGAAACCTTTTAAACGACTGACCTTCCTTAAAAACAGAATGACTCTGATTGCTTGCTTGGGCTAGAATGTACACGTCTCCTTTTCTGAATAAGCCACATACATGCTTTTAAGCAAAAGTTTGAAATTATCCATATTGTCTCAATGAATCTGCTGGTGCACTCCCAATTGACAAGATTGAGCAATAGAAAAATATTCCTTTCCTTTGAGTGATAGCTGTGATTCACCCCACCCCACTTTCTTGTTTCTGGTCCATCTGACGAGATGGATGCTCTCAGGCTTCTGAGAGGCCGGACCCTGGAGGCAATGTGCTGCAGTCACACTCTGTTGAGTGAATAGCACCACAAGACAGGCCAGGCTCGTGGCTTGGAAGACAAACCCCACATGCACTCAAGGGGGAAAAAACAAACCCCACAGGAAAGCTCTCTCCTCCTCCTCTTAGCTAGTATTTATTTTCAGCGCCTGTTTGATGCAGTTTTTAAACCTCTACCTATTGTACTGCTGTGACTCATTGACCATTGCTTGATTTTTGTACGAATAAAAGCTTTGTTATAGAAATCAGCATACTATTTTTTTTTAATCTGGAAAGAAGATATTCTGGTGACCGAAAGTATGGTTGGGTATCAGATATAAATGCGCAAATGCCTTCTTTCTGTCCTGTCTGTCTCAGTACATTCACTTTACAGCTGCTGGCAATATCGAAGGTGCCTTTTTTGTTTGTATAAACTCTAATTTCTATCAAAGTGTCATGGATTTTTAAAATTAGTATTTCATTACAAATGTCTCAGCATTGGTTAACTAACTTTTTCCAGGACCATTATTGATCAAGCAAATACATTCAACAGCCATTTGGGAAAAAGAAAAAGAAAAAAAATACAGATATTCACCACAAATCTCATTGTTAACATAAACTCTCTGTTGTGGTTCAAGGCCTCCTGTACATAAAGACACTCTTATCAGGCAAGACAGTC
Source organism: Papio anubis (assembly GCF_008728515.1). Lineage (NCBI taxonomy): Eukaryota > Metazoa > Chordata > Mammalia > Primates > Cercopithecidae > Papio > Papio anubis. The sequence goes on along the minus strand of NW_022162815.1, from coordinate 35,131 downwards.
TAAAGCCTCAGAGTTTATCTTCCATTAACCAGTTGAGGGACAGTGTTTTATTTAAAATATGAAGGGTTGGAATACCACAAGCCTGCTGAGTTAACCCCTTTGATGCCTCCATTGTTTCATAATATTTAACTGTCCAACCATATTTTATGATCCTTGGGTATCAGTGTAGAGCATGGCCAACATCTTCTCCTTTATTTTTAGTTATTATGCAATATATATTTGAGTTATTTGCATTATGATGTGTCTTCTATTCATTATACTTCATATACTAAATATATTGTTCAGCTTTTGTTGTAGTTTTTTTCTGAAGAGTAACATAGGGAATATCAATTCTTGGTTAAATTCTCATCTGTGTTACAATGACATATTTTCAGAGATATTTCATCTAAGATTGTGTAGCCAGAGCTACAAAGTGACATTTTTCAAGAGAAAGTGGGGATATGAAATATGTACATGCCCATTTGCATTGTAAAACTAGAAAAAAATAAATTTGAAACCTCAGCTGTTTCTGAGGCCTGATGACTCCCCCATCTATTTTGAATAAATTAACTTATTAGGTTGAATGTTGCATATGTTTTACTTGTGTCAAGTGGAAATGTGTAAAAAAAAAAAAATCACCCCCATTATAAGCAGCCAATTAATATTTTTAAAGTAAGAAGAAACCCAGAATGAGCAGTTTTATAGATATAAATATACAATACACCTTGACTATCAAACCAATGTCAAAGCTGAAGAGCGTCTACAGGGAGGAGAAGACTAGTGTCATGATACAAGCATGGGACTGGGTATCAGGACTCCTGCTATAGCAGGGATGATGTTGTGTGTTCACATCTGTAGGAAGACCACATTTTCCCTGCTGTCCTGATAGTTAGGTTAAGACTTTTTTTTTTTTTTTTTTTTTTTTTTTTGAGATGGAGCCTCACTCTGTCACCCAGGCTGAAGTGCAATAGTGCAGTTTCAGCTCACAGCAACCTCCACCTCCCAGGTTCAAGAGATTCTCACACCTCAGCCTCTCAAGTAGCTGGGGTTACAGGTGTGTGCCACCACGCCCACTAATTTTCGTAGAGACAGGGTTTCACCATGTTGGCCAGGCTGATCTTGAACTCCTGACCTCAGGTGGTCCACTCACCTCAGCCTCCCAAAGTGCTGGGATTACAGGTGTGAGCCACTGTGCCCAGCCAAGATAATTTGATTAATTCTCTCCAGTGGAATCTAATGCATCACTTCCATCTGAGGCATTTTAAAGCAGGTGGAGAATAAATACCATGTTCCATAGGGTAGGACTGCCTGACCCCTACTAGACTTTATAAAAGAAAGAAACAAACCTTTGTTGTATTAAAGCCACTAAGATGTCAGGCTGTTTGTTACTGCAGCCTGGCTTATCCTAGCCTGGCTATTGTACCTGGGTCATACCTACAACTCTCCTGTTAGCAGTATAACCAAAGGCACGATACTTTGGCTCTTTAGCTTTTAGTTTACTGAAATAAAAAATGCAGTTTAGACTAGCTTTCTGTATGTTTCCTCTTAACTATAAATGCTCATGCAATTGGTTAAAAGCAGGAGCCCTGCAGGTTCTTTTCCAGGATATATCGCTTATTGTCTGTGACGTTAACCTCAATTTTCGTTATCTATAAAGTGAAAATATTAATACCTGATACAGAGCATCATTTTTTAAATTACACACAAATTACACTTTTCCTGGCATATTAAGAGTTCTAAAAGTCAAAAATAATTATATCCATCATAATAAGTACACTGTTAAAAGAAGTTCACAAATGAACCATAAATTTTGTTTTCTAAACATCCTTGACTCAACAATGGCATTGCTAATTGAAGTAAGTGCCTATTTATATCTCTCGTTCTTAAACTTTTTCCTAACAAAGAAAAGGTAAAAAAGTTGGCCCTTCCATTGTGGTCCTGCAGTCGTGTTTGTCACAACAAAACATAATAAAACATAGTTCACCACAGTTCATGAAACTCTCAGAGCATGAAGCAAAAAGCAAAGAGTGCTCTCTGAAGGTGTTCCATAGTGTCAGCACTGGCTCTGATATAGAAAGGGAAAAAAAGTACTATATTTCCCCAGAGTGCTACTCCCAACTGTGAGACAAAGCCATTTTGAATCTATATCCTTGAATCTATATCTAAAAGTGCCTGTTTTCTATCTGAAGAGGATGTTTATTGTATCTTTGAGGTGAACAGATAAATACTTACATAAAATTGTGTATTAAAACTACTTTCAAAAACATTTGAATGATGAACAGATAGTGTGCAAGGTAATCTGTGGTCTACTGGGCATTGTTGCCAGCACCTCTCCACATTGCCTCTACATCACAGTAAGAAGTCAGAAAAGTCAGAACTGTGTTTCCCAGAATCCTGAACCATCTGAGTAAAATTCTGATGATGAGAAGCACTATGGCTTATTTGGAAGGTGAAACGGAAGAAGCCAGTAGTCTCTAGTGGCAGCACAAGCGGATGCAGGAAGCTAGCGGAAGCCTCTGGACAAACTTCTGAGATTCATTCACTATGAGACCCCATTGGATGTACTTATTCATATCTATTTGTCAAACTGAAACTTGACTCATATAGGTAGTATTAGTAATATGGGGAGGTACCTAAGATTTTCCTGGTACTATTTACAACAATAGATTAGGAATAAAAAATTAAAACCTATTAAAAGATCAGCAAATTTTTTAACCATTCTCTTAAAATCTATTTCAAACCGTACTCAAGAACTTTTATTTTATTACAGTTTAATTCTCTTTCAATGACATATAATGTTCTTTATCTTTCTTTCTGTTTAAGCCTAGTGTAATTTTTGTACTATTATAAAATCTCATAAAATGAAACTGGAAATAATGAATACCCACCAATAGGAAATTTAAATTATCTTTTACAATTGTATTTGACCTGTCTTTACAGACTCTTAAAGGTGCCTTAGTAGAGATGGCATATCATAGAGACTAATTTTTCAAGTCTTTTCCCAAGGTTCCTTAGATCTTCAAATTAAATCAAGAAACATGTATTGAGCACCTATACTACTTGTGTACTCTAGAAACTTAAAATTCATTTGGCAAGACAAATACAATCAAAGAAATGTAGAAAACAATAACATGGATTTAACTAATACTTTACAGCAACAGTAGACAAAGTGTTGCAAAGTAATGGATGATTCATTGTTCACATTATTTACCAGAAGACTCAGAGAAGCTGTATAATCCTCCCATGAACACTTCCTCAGCCTTAATATCATCAGCTCTAAATATCTGATGGCCTATTTTTAAAAGTTCTGTTCAGTATTTTGGCACAGGATACCAAAGCCCATCATGCTGGAAGATGCAAAGCCAGGCAGGCTCATAGCATAATTGTCAGTTAATGACATAATCAATTTTTTCTTGCCTAGATTTCCTCCCTTTCTGCACCTTTTTCATTAAGGTGAACTGCAGGATCTCCAGTTCTTATTCAGTTGTTAATTACAGGCAAAGAAAGGACAAGAAGGAAACCTCAATGATAAACATAGAAGGAAATTAATTTGATTACTTTAGTTTGAGTGTCTTATAGTTCAAGAGAAACCATGACTGAGGAGCCATGATCATTCCAAAAATTATCTTCAGCTGGTGTGAGACGTTACTAGGAAAAGTCTCCAGGCTTGACAATGAGCTACATATCAATGATAAATCAAGTCAAGATTGTTCAAGACCCAAAAACCACCTACCTGTTAATATCCTCTCTTACAGTTAATTCCTCTTTTACCTTTCATACTTCTATTTTGGACTTTGGGTGGGTGAGCCTTGATTTTATGGGTAAAACTTCACCCATTTGTGGACTGCAGACACCACTCTCATTACATCATAGGCTGCGAGAAAGGGCAAAATTAAAAGAGAAGGAAAATATAAAAGGCTACAAAATCTGCTCTGGTTGCACAAACTAACTTGACCTCCATTTTTCCATATACTCAAGGCATTTTTTATCTATTATCTATCATATGTCTATCTCTTTTAAACCTTAATGATACAAAGTATGCTTAATCACTAATTGAGTATAGGACAAGCATATAAGTCCCTTGAGATCTCCCCAGTTCTGTATTCCTTCCACTTGCTAGTTCTTAAGTTCCAAAATTAATCCAAATTTCAGGAAGGAGGGAATTTGACTCAATGCCAACCCTTTGGGGCTTGCTATCTGGGAAGTAAACAGTTAAAACAGAAGATGGTCAAGTCATTCTCTCCAATGTACAAGACACCTCCAGGGGTAAAAGAAAAAAAGCTGACCCGGTCAAACAGCCATGTAAATTAGCTAAGGATAATACCTCCCAGCAGACAAAATAATTGGCATTTCCTAGCAGCAGAGTCCTCATCTATAGCAGGTTATACCTGTTATAAGATTATTTAAGGTAAGCATACCTGGAATCTATGGATTTATAGACATGAAATCCTGGAAAATGTCATATAAAGTATGTTACTGAGTATAAAGTGGAGATGTTTCATGGCCCAAACAGCTGTTCCTCCATAAATTTATTAATTGCATAACTCATTAGAGATCTTATATATTAATCTGGGCCCTGAGCACATCCTGATGCAGCAAGAAAAGAACGTAGTAAGGTTCACTGACTATTCCAGATTTCTCCTGCTTCACTATGTCTCATGATAATTTGTATCCCTGAAATCATGAATAAAGCTTGTTCCTAGGCCAAATCTCAGATTCATGTGAGTCTTTATAACCCAATTCTTTGTATTATGTCACCATCCAATCATACTTATTACTTCTTTAACTGTAGTCTTGGTTCATCCTTGAAGAAAATCTTCTACTTAATTCTCAGGATTTAGTCCCTTCTCTATATTCCAGTTCTGCTAACTAGCTCTTCTGTTTCCTGTTTACTGAAACTCTCTTAATGAACGGGTTGAGGATCTCAGGCTGTGTAGGACCAAGGCCTGCATTTTTCATGCCCATCTCTACCAGGGACCTGAGTCTTGTCTTGAGGCCTAGTACAATGACTGCTGACTTTTGTGACTGTGGAAAGATCTGACTGGCTTGAATTACAGGCTTCACTCTAAAAATAGCACCCATTCCTGGAGTTTGTAGGCTCTGCCCTCTCTTTTGTATCCCAAGTTTTAGCCACATCGAATCCCTTATACACTGCATTCTCCAGAGGACTTTGCTAGAACTGTGGTGCCATGTTCTGCTGTCTCCTCAACAGCTTTGGATGGCCTTCTCTCTACCTCACTGCTAAGAGTAATTTCAGGTTAGTCCTTTCTTATTCTGCCTCTGCCATGCCCTAATATGGGACAGAGACTGTATCTAATCATTAATTAATCTCACCTGGTTCATAAAACACATAATAGATACTCAATAATTGTCTGTGCACAGCAGATAAAGAATCCATATAATGACTATAAATTACTTATACTCAGTGTGCATCAGGCACAGTGTAATAACATTGTTGTACACAATTTTAAATCTTCAACAAATATATTGAAAATGCACCATCATTTTAGTGATGAAGAAAATGAGACTTACAAACATAGTTTTATTCAACTGCATATTGAGAATTCAACAGAAATAAGCAATGATCTGATTTAGGGCATAAAGAAAGATGCTGCAGTGTTCCTGGAGTCTAGCAGCAACAGAGAAAAGAAAAGCATGTGACAGAAATCATGATGTATCAATTTTTTTCCTACTTCATCTAAATTCCTTTTGAAGAGTTTCTCACCATTGTTCAAACTGCTTTGTTTTCTCTTCACTTTTTTGTAAGACATAATGAAAAAAATTAATTCAATCATTGGCTACATGGTTTTCATTTGGAAGGTACAAATTAGATGTCACATAGCTCAAGACCCACCTTAAGAAAAATATTTACATTTATTTACACTGTACCACTGTCAGTAATGGGTTTTTGCACTTCTACACAGAACCTAATTCATAGGCTACTCAAGTGAGAAGTTTTATTTTTAAACTTAGCCACTGAAGAGAGAGCAAATTTGACAGAACTATCTTTAAAAATGAAAATGAAAATGTACTGATCATCAGTCAAACAAAAGCATGACCCTTTAAGCAGACAAATGTAGAAACACATCTGCCTAAATCCTTCTGGGGCCTTAAGCAATCTCAAAAGATTCCTTATGTCCCTAGACAACACATGTTTGCACCAGATTTTAATCCTCTGAATGATCTCTGTCTGTATTTCAGTGCCCAGGAAATGCACAGTAGATGCTTAATAAATGTTTCTTAAAAAATACTTTTCAACTAAATTTAAAACAATATCTTTTGCCTGCAGAAGAGGAAAGGAAAAGGGTGGAATAGTCAGAGCAGCAATAAAGGTAAGAAATGAACTCTTATAATTTTTCTTTTTTTCTAAGTTCCTGTATCAACTATTAGAAACAATTCATTTATTCAACAAAAATTTTAATATTTTCTTATGTGTTCAGAGGGCAAAAAGAGGGGACAAGGCAGACATTGATCTCTGCCCTTTTGAAACTACTGTGTACTAGGGGAAACAGCAAACGCTGATGAAGATTGAAAAGGAAAAATTCTTCTAATTGTGATGTTAGGGTGTTGATTTTAGATCTTTCCCACTTTCTGATGTGGGCTATATATTTAGGGCTATAAATTTCCCTCTAAACACTGCTTTAGCTGTGTCCCAGAGATTCTGGTACATTGTGTCTTTGTTCTTACTGGTTTCAAATAACTTATTTATTTCTGCCTTAATTTCAAGGATTATATATCATTCTACTAAAAAGATACATGAACACGCATGTTTATTTCAGCATTATTTACAATAGCAAAGACTCGGAACCAACACAAATGCCCATCAATTATAGACTGGATAAAGAAAATGTGGCACATATACACCACAGAATACTATATAGCCATTTAAAAAATGAGTTCATGTCCTTTGCAAGGACATGGATGAAGCTAGAAACCATCATTCTCAACAAACTAACACAGGAACAGAAAACCACCGCATGTTCTCGCTCATAAGTGGGAATTGAACAATGAGAACACACAGACACAGGAAGGGGAACATCACACACCAGGGCCTGCTAGAGGGTGGGGGGTAAGGGGAGGGATAGCATTAGGATAAATACCTAATGCATGGGGGGCTTAGAACCTACATGATGGGTTGATGGGTGCAGCAAACCACCAAGGCACATGTATACTTATATAACAAACCTGCATGTTCTGCACATGTATCCAAGAACTTAAAGCATAATAAAAAATAGAAAATAAAAAATTATAAAATTTTAAACAAGAAAAGGAAGAGTTCTGTATGGAAAAGCAATGGATGCTATGAGACCATCTAACAGATGGACCTAACCTAACATGGAGAGTTTGGGAAGGCAGCATTAGTATGTGACATTTAAGCTTAAAAAGAGTTAGATTTATTGAGACCTCAAAATTTGGTAGTGAGCCTGCATGAGGATTCAACAAACAAAATGCAATTAATCTGAGTAACTTTCATGAATAGTAGTTTCACTATTTATTCTTAATCTAAAGAAAATAAAAATGGACACAACTATTGAACTCTTCTTAATAAATTTGATTTTTTAGAGGTATAGTACTTCTGAGAATTTTTTGCATATTGTGGAACTAAGTAACTAAGTAAACATACTGATATTCTTAAGAACCAAGTGTTTCACTGTAGAAGGATAAAACAAAGGGAATATAGACAGTAAATGAAGAATTCTGTGAAGTTTGGGATATAATGGGAAATCTCAATATAAATTTGTGTGTGTGTGTCCCAGCTTTCTTTATTTAAAGGAAACAATAAAAACCATTAACTAGGAGCACTACTAGCACCCAAATCTATTTCTAACTACTACAACAAAAAGATCTAGAGCTCCTTGGAAAATCAAAAAGTACTCATATGGGGACAAGACAAAGGTACCCAGCAGCCACCTTAAAGAGGCACCCCTGGTTACATCTGGGACAATATAAGCATCAAAATAAACAGACAATAACTCATTGAGTAATTTAAGAATCCATGACTACATACTTATTTTATGCATTTATATACACACAGATTATATATATCAATAGATAGATGATGACAAGTAGATCTATAGAGAGAAGGAAAAACTGTTCCTTATAATAGAATGCCAGCAAACAAATATAGAGGAAACTATGGAGTTAGAAAATAACATTTCTACTTTCGTAATATATGTAAAAAGTTGATTCAGGCAAAAATAATTACTGGCTGCTAAATGTAAAGCCCTTGAAGGTAAGGGCTTCTACAAACAACCAGAACAGGATCTTGCATCTGGTAAAATGTTAATATATTTGTAGAATTTAAACATCTCTCAAAAGCCTCGGCAAGAATGCCTGGGATTTCCATGTACAGGAGAAGGAATGGGTCTATCCTCCTATGCCATGCTCCAGTGCAAACCCAGTTGCCAAGTGCTGAGAATGACCATTTGTTCTTTTTCACAATATAGGCACAAAGCCCAGGGCCTGTGAGCTTTTCAGGGGCTTATACAAACACTGGAGACATGAAAAACATATGTAAATTGGCTTCAAAATACAAAAAGCACCAAAGTCTAAATCAATAAACATTCAATTAAATATTTAAATAACTTATAACTTGTCAACCTCATTCTTAGTATCACAAACATTGTCTTTATACTTGAAAACAATTTTGAAGTTAGACTTTCTCATTTTGTAACTAGTGCAACCTCTTATTAGGTTTCTCTTTTTGTTTAACCTTTATTTTAAATTGAGAGGTACAAGTGCAGCTTTGTTACACAGGTAAAGTTGTGTCATAGGGGTTTGTTGTACAGATTATTTCATCACCCAGGTATTAAGCTTAGTACCCATTAGTTTTTTCCTGATCCTCTCCCTCCTCCCACTCTCCTCCCCCTGAAAGGCCCCAGTGTGTGTTGTTCCCCTCTATGTGTCATCATTTAGCTCCTGTTATTTAGCTCTCTCATTATAAGTGAGAACATGCAGCATTTGGTTTTCCAGTCCTGTGTTAGTTTGATAATGACCTCCAGCTCCACCTCATATGTATAATTATTGTGAAGAAATAAAAACTGATCTTATTTTTATTTTTTGAGATAAGGTCTCACTCTGTCACACAGGCTGAAGTACAGCGGCTCAATCTTGCCTCACTGCAACCTCCACCTTCCTGCACTCAAGGAATCCTCCTGCCTTAGCCTCCCCAGTAGCTGGGACTATAGGTGCAGGCCACCATGCCTGGCTAATTTTTACATTTTTTGTAAAGACAGAGTTTCACCATGTTGCCCAGGCTGGTCTGGAACTCCTGGGCTCAAGTGACCCGCCTGCCTGGGCCTCTTGCAGTGCTGGGATTACAGGTGTGAGCCACCATGCCCAGCCAAAACTGATTTTATTTAAATGAGTTACTTAAAACTCTTGACTGTCTTCTACTACCTCCTTTGGGGTTTCCTGCTATACAATGATGTTATCAGTTAAGATATGTGAGGTACCATGGATAAACATTTCATTTATGCATAGCCAAGTCATTAGAAAATACATATCTAGCCACCAAGTTTCCAAGCCCACAAGTCCTAATTTAGCCCCTATATGTCCCAAATTCTTACTCTAATCCATTGCTGCCAAAACTCGTCCACAGATCCAAAGATCTTCCTGCCAGGTTGGAGCTGGGGAGTGGTTCATGTGTGATTCCACATCTACTTACTAATTTATTTTCATAAGGTCATTTCTCTTTATAAAAGTGTTATGATATAGGGTATAATTACTTGTGGGAAGTCAGGGACCCCGAATGGAGGAACCGGCTGAAGCCATGGCAGAAGAACATAAATTGTGAAGATTTCATGGACACTTTTTAGTTCTCCAAATTCATCCTTTTATAATTTCTTATGGCTGTCTTTACTGCAATCTCTGAACATAAATTGTGAAGATTTCATGGACACTTATCACTTCCCCAATCAATACCCTTGTGATTTCCTATGCCTGTCTTTACTTAAATCTTTTAATTTCGTCATCTTTGTAAGCTGAGGAGGATGTATGTCACCTCAGGACCCTGTGATGATTGCATTAACTGCAAAAATTGTTTGTAGAGCATGTGTGTTTGAACAATATGAAATCTGGGCACTTTGAAAAAAGAACAGGATAACAGCAATGTTCAGGGAACAAGGGAGATAACCTTAAACTATGTCTGCCGGTGAGCTGGGCAGAACAGAGCCATATATCTCTTCTTTCAAAAGCAAATAGGAGAACTATTACTGAATTATTTTTCTCAGCAAGGAACATCCTTGAGAAAGAGAATGGCCCCTGAGGGTAGGCCTCTGAAATGGCCACTTTGGGGGTGGCTGTCTTTTATGGCTGAAGACGAAGGGATGAAATAAGCCCTGGTCTCCTGTAGTGCTCCCAGGCTTATTAGGACGAGAAAATTCTTGCCTAATCAATTTTGGTCAGACCGGTTGTCTGCTCTCAAACCCTGTCTCCTGATAAGATGTTATCAATGACAATGCATGCCTGAAACTTCATTAGCAATTTTAATTTCGCCCCATCCTGTGGTACTGTGATCTCGCCCTGCCTCCATTTGCTTTGTGATATTTTATTACCTTGTGAAGCATGTGATCTCTATGACCCACACCCTATTTGAACACTCCCTCCCCTTTAGAAATTCACTAAGAAAAACTTGGTTTTACGGCTCAGGGTGCATCACGGAACCTGCCAACATGTGATGTCTCCCCTGGACACCCAGCTTTAAAATTTCTCTCTTTTGTACTCTTTTCCTTTATTTCTCAGACCAGCTGATGCTTGTGGAAATAGAAAAGAACCCACGTTGAATATCGGGGGTGGGGTTCCCCCAATAATTACTAAGTTAATCAGAAGGGGTATTGTGTAGCTTACTCTTAGATCTTGTCCTCTATTGGGTCAAAATCCAACTGTGTTCTTGGCTTACTCTTCTTTCAAAGGCAAGAACACTACATTTTCCATTTTTTTCTCCACATTTTGTATGGTGTTAACAACATATTTCCAACCTATAAAATTTTTCATCGAATTTACTAATAATGCATTTTATTTTACGTAGCAAGCCTTGATATCCTTCTCTTCTTCAATGCAATACATTTATTTCTGATCAATTCTGTCATTCAATAGTAGTCAAATAATTTCAAAATCATATTTTAAATGTTATTCTAATCTTGCCAATAGAATTATATTTAAATGGCATCTGAGTATATGTTGTTATTTTGATATTACTCAGGTTTGGGCCTCTAAAGTAAGAGTGCCTAGGACCTATGAAGGTCTTTAAATAGCCTCGAAGCTAAGGAATGAGCTAGAAAGTTTATACGCTCATTTTGCAATGAGTTGACAGACTATCATATGCCAGAAATTCTATTAGGTGTTACTAGGCATATAAATGATTATAAAACACTATTTATATCCCTTAGGAATTAGCAATATAATTGGGGAGGGTGGAACTGACTAATTGTTCACTGATCTTTGTTCTCTTATTTTTTAACATCTGCTAAGCTACTACGAGAGTTCTCCTACAATTAGGTGAGCCATAGGACTGAGTGTGGCCAATTGGAGTATGAGCAGAATGCATATCACCTCCATATGTGGCCACCAAAATCTTACATGAGTGTCCTCAATCTCTTTTATTTTCTCTTAAACTGTTGACAGGATGTAGAGGATCCACTGCAGGCTTTTGAAGTCCTAGGGAATAGTGATTACAGTAAACAGAATAAGCCTGGATCACTGAATAACTGTATGGGACAGAGTTCTCCTCAACCCCCATGCCTATATAATATAAGATGAGCAAGAATTAAACTTTGGTTGTTTGTACCATTTAGATTTAGAAATAGTTTGTTACATCAGTTAGCATACCCTGAATAATACTGAGAAACTAAACTTAATCACCCATGACTTCAACTTTTAAAAACTGCTGCTTAAATAATACATAAATTCTGAAGTGGTGGAATACTTTCAGTTTGTTAGGTTATGTGAGGGATCTTCTCTCTAATGGTGAATAGCACCTAAGGCAACTGTTGATGGAATGTCACAGTCCCCACCAAACACAAATCTTCCTCTTCTTATTACTTCTCTCTCGTCCTTGTCTTTCCTGTGCACATTACCATTACATTTTTCTTTCCTTTTAGCCTTAGTTTTCCAACTGTCTGAAAATCAGCTCCATATACTACATATTTTTGTCTACCCCTTTAGGTTTGAATTTCCAAAATTTATATTCATCTCTTTATGCATAGGATATCATTCAGTTAATTACATATTATTCCCATCTATTCTCTACTGTTAAAACAAGTCCTTTAGGGCTTATAAATTTTTGTTACCATGTATTGTTATTTTTAAGTATTTTCAAGGCAGACATTCATTAAACATTGACTTTCTACCATGTAGCAATCTAAGGGAGGGATAGATAGTAGAAATTTAACAGTTAAGGACATGAGTTCCTATGTAACATTTATTTGAGATTTAAACCCATGCTTTATCACTTACTACATTATCTTGAATAAATTATTTAAGTCTCAATTTTCCTATTCTAAAGTGGAAATAATGACATCTGCTTCACAGAGCTGGTATATTTATATGGCTTAAATGACATAATATACGTGAAACAACAACTTTATAGTGGGGACTTAATGGATGGCACTTACCAATATTATTATCACCATGGTTGTAATTAGTATTCATATATCTGAAGTTTTAAAAATTCTGCCCACAGGGATTCAGCATCTAGTAATGGCCCTTTAATTGGCCATAATCAATAAAACATCATTACTTTTATTTCTTGACTACCTAGACCTTCTCCTTTAAAAGTGCTCTGTAATCTGAGAGCAAATTAATCAAGTTGAAATAATTTCTTTATATTTAGTTCAATTTATTTAAGCCTGTAATTTTACAACATTTTTTGTAGCTCTAGTCTATTGTATAATTTTTCTTTTTGGTGACATTGTGATTTCAAGTGAGGAAATGCAGTGGAATGACATTTTTATCATTGTCTTTTATAGGTAATAAACATGATAGGCATAGAAAGATTAACACTGTACTGTGCTTAAGAATGCTTAACTGAAAATATATCAATCACTTAGTGTATTCTGACCAGAAATTTGGAAAAATATATCTATTGATTCTGAATACTAAAGGCTTAAATTACAATGATAATTCTTAGATGGTCTCCCTGCCCTCTTCCAATCCATCCTTCTACTACCTTCTCAGTGATCTTTAAAAAGGCAAATCTGGTTATATGACTCCCTGATAACCTTTCCCTCCTCATTATTATAAATTACCCCATGACTTCATATATCATATAAGGTCCCTCATTAGGTAATCTTACTCACCTTTCCAGTTTCATTTATGCAGCTCCTCCATATTCAGCCTAAGCCTAAACCAGATGGAAATATTTTCAGTTTCCAGAACATACAATACTTTTGTTCAAAATGTTTCCCCTGCCTAGAGGCCTTTTCCACTTGTTTCCCAAACACCTACATGGATTGGGGGACTCAAGCCTTTTCTTTTGGAATTATTTCTGTATACTTCCACTGCTTTCATCAACTAGAATTGAGCTCTGACTCATTTGTGCCCAAATGTTGCCTGTAATACTTTATGGCACACTCTTGTGTTTATATCTGTCTTGCCTATTGGCTCTATGAAGTCACGGTTGGGATTCCTTCAGTGATTGAGCCCTGTAGATCCTGTCCAGATGATCATCTCATAAATCTAAACCACATCTCTAGCTTACCATGCTTACTATGGAACAGCAAGGGGAAGAGACGTGGTGATTAAGGGAATGGTCTTGGAATTAGTTTGAAATTAGTCATTTATTGAAGGACCTTTGCCAAATTACTTAAACTTTCCATACTTTATCTTCTCATCTGTTTAATAGAGATGATAATAATAATAAATGTCTCATGGGATTTTAGGTAGGATTAAATGAGTTTAGTGCTTACCATTCAGTAAATACTATATTATTATTATCCTATATACACTTACACAGTGTGTTTTAGAAAGGTAAGATAATGTGCATCTTGTTTTAAAAAATGACATACAAATCCATTTTGGAAAGCAAATTTGTTTCTCATTTTAAATGTAGCAGAGGAATACTTAGAAATCTAACTGATCATCTTTTTTAATGAGAAGGAGTTAGATTTATTTATATGGGCTCAAAGTAAGGCATATCTATACTCGTCATTAGTTTCATGTAAATTTAGATTATGAAGCATATTCATATACCAAATGCTGTACTTCCAGTCTACTAAATTGGTCATTTCAAGACATATTCCTTTTTTTTCTCTCTCTCTTTTGACTATCTCTATGTTCCTGCCATATGGAACTGCTGCAATTCCCTAAATGTGGCCTACCAATCACCCACCTAAGCTTCCACAAAGCTTCCCTCTGCCTAAATTATCTTTCCCCCATAGCTTACACTCCAACTCCAAATTCAGCTCAGTGGTTATTTCAGCTAAGATATTTTTCCACCATCTCCATCATTGTGATTTTTTCTCCCTTCTCTGTGTTACCAAAGCACCACATGCATACTCCCATCATGGAATTTATTATTACTTTGAAATTGTCTGTTTATTTTCTGTGTCTCTAACTAGACCACCTATTCCTACCTATTCCTGGGGGCAGGTGCCATAATCTTCATATTTCTGGTCCTAGTACATTGATGTTTGATACAGGTGTTAAATAATATGATTAGAATAAATTGATATAATCAAGGATAAGTAAATGAATACAGCTTAAAAAAAGGCTATCCATAGTCAAATATCCACCAATAGTAGCATGGATAAGTAAGTGATGGTATTTTCACATATGGTATTCTCTATAGCAGTGGTTCTCAAGATGTAGTCCCCAGGCCAGTAGCTTCAGTATCACTCATGGACTTGTTAGAAAGACAAATGCTTGGACTTTGCCCCAGTTCTACTGAAACTGAAACTCTGGGGGTAAAGCTCAGAAATCTGGTTTAACAAGCCCTCCAGATGCTTCTGAAGCACACTAAAGCCTAAAAACCAGTGGTCTACAATAGAGAGAGTGAATAATCTATAAATACACACAATAATATAGAATAATCTACAAATACACACAATAGTATAAACTAATTTCACAAATTCATGAAATTGGTGAATTGTTGAGTGAAAGAAGCCAGACACAAGAAAAGTATGTACTATATATAAATACATTGATGTATAGTCTAAAAACAGGCAAAATTAATCATTGTTGTTATAATGCACTGTAAGTGCTACCCTTTGTCAATCTGGCTATATAATTTACAAGGACCACTAGAAAATGAAAACGTAGCAATCCTTGTTAACATTTAAAAAAATCTAGTCTTTCAAATGCTTTCCATATATCTTAGGTTCTAAAATTTTTACTCTCACAATTGTCTCCTTAAGATATATTGACTGTATCTTTAGCATCAGAAATTTTTCAGATGCATGGGAAGAATCTGGTATCATAACAAAACCTGATCCTTGAATAAGAAAGAATTTGGTAGAAACTAACAAGAGCTTAATATAAATAAGCCTTGTTTTATCTGAAACAACAGAACATAATTTATTCAGAAATACATGAAGTATTTGAAGCCCCCTTGATTTTCTGCTATTATTATATAACATAATACATTTTATTTTTTATTCAAAGTTTAAGAGATACTGCCTTGTCATTGTGCCAGCCATCTAAGACAAACAGAAACTTCAAGAATCGAAATCCTGTGTAAGAAAGGTAGTATGAAATACAGCCACTTTTCTAGTAGAAAATGTGTTAGGCATCAGTAATTTCCCTAGAACAGGTTTTGTAAGGGAGAAGAAGGGAGAGCACATCAATCTGGGCATCTTTTGAGGGTAAAAGAAAATGCCCAAAGGAGAAAAAAAGGACACAGAATGACTTCTTCTATGTTATACTCTTGCACAAGGCCTTTCTGTATTTAAGTGTACTAGTATGCCCCAGACTTGAAGGGCAACTTATTTTGGAAGTCATAAACTTTGATAGCTGTTTGCATCTGAGAGAAGCCTGTCATGGCAATTTGAGGAGTGACATCTTTGCTGAAATTGGTGCTCTCTCAGAGGAATAAAAAGATGTTATAGTTGTGACAATTAAGAAGACACCAGTCTCTTTTTGAATAGACAGCTTCTGGTTGGCTCCTGGGGTAAGTAGAAGAAACACTTATATTCAATTTTTAGGATTCTTGAAATGTAAAACATTGATTATAGGAGGTGTATATTCTTTTGTATTGCACTTAAGGCTCTTACACAGTAAGAGCTCTTACAAAAAAGGGCATTTGACTGAACAAGTAATGCCTATACTTTTCAATCTAAATTGAAAATATAATTAAAATATGCTCATTAAGTCACGCAGTTTAGAAAATGTTGCTTCTGTCATCCTGTGAGCTGGATCAACTTCTTCAACTTCATAATTTTGCACCAAGTCTTTCCAATTCGAGTGCACTAGTCTTTCCAATCCGAGGTTTGAGCCTCGGGCTCAAACATGGCTCAAACATATGCCCATCAACAGAGCTCAATAACGTCTTTCTTAATCACTGTCATCATCATTATCTACCCATCAAGCGGTGCATTTGCAAATACAATTGTTCCCTTAAGAAGGCACCCATCTGCATAAACAAGATAACGACACAGAAAATCTCAAATACTTTAAACAGTGAACAACCAAATTAATTTATATTAATAATTATGTGAAAACAAAATGTCACAATTTCTGCCCTTCTCTATCTGTGGGGCAAAGTATTTGAATTCTAACAAATGTATGTAATTCTGTGAAAAAGAACTCATCAGTAAAATAAAATGTAGCACATCTCAATTTTTATGGTAGAGAATATTTCTCACTGTTAGAAAAAAAACTCTTTGAAACACTAATTTGGACATTTTTTTACAGCGTCAGGTTTATGTTAAGTAATTTTAAAAACTCCAAGGTCCTTTCTGCATCCAGTGAAAAACTTACAACTGTTTGTACCTTAGTGTTTCATTTATTAAAATCATGTATCTGATGGACAAAACTTTGAAAACCAATTTTTCCTTTTATTTTTTAAATTGACATAATAATTACACATATTTATGGGATACACAGTGGTGTTGCAATACATATAATGTATAGTGATCAGATCAGAATAATTAGCATATCTATCATCATTTATTATTTATTGGTATTGGGAACATTCAATATCCTCCTTCTACCTATATAAATTGGTGTATTGTTAACTGTAGTCATCCTACAGTGGAAGAACACCAGAACTTATTCCTTCTATTTGACTGTAATTTTGTATCTTTTAATCTCTCCCTATCCCTGCCTGCTCTCTACCCTTCCCAGCCTCTAGTATCCTCTGGTCTACTTTTTATTTCTATGAGATCAACTTTTTGGGCTTTCACATATAAGTGAGAACATGTGATGTTTAATTCTCTGTTCCTTGTGAATTACACTTAACATTATGTCATCCAGTTCCATCCATGTTACCATGAATGACAGAATTTCATTCTTTTTAAAAGTTGAGGCTGGTTACAGTGGCTCACGCTGTAATCCCAGCACTTTGGGAGGCCAAGGCAGGCATATCACGAGGTCAGGAGATCAAGATCAGTCTGGCCAACATGGTGAAACTCTGTCTCTACTAAAAATACAAAAATTAGCTGGGTGTGGTGGTGAATGCCTGTAATCCCAGCTACCCGGGAGGCTGAGGCAGGAGAACTGCTTGAACCTGGGAGGCGGAGGTTGCAGTGAGCCTAGAGGGTGCCACTGCACTCCAGCCTGGGCGACAGAGTGAGACTCTGTCTCAAAAAAAAAAGAAAGAAAAGTTGAATGGTATTACATGGTATATATATGAAATTGAAGAGGATACAAACAATGGAAACACACACAACACACATTTACAAACACAAACACACATATATCACATTTTCTTTATCCATTCATCTGTTGTTGGACACCTCCGCTGATTTCATAACTTGGCTATTGTGAATAATGCTACAATAAATTCAGGAGTGCATATGTCTTTGATATATTGATTCCTTTTCTTTGGATAAATGCCAAGTAGTGGGATTTCAGGATCATATGGTAGTTCTGTTTGTAGTTTTTTGTGGAACCTCCATACTGTTTTCCATAGTGGATATACTAGTTTACATTCCCACCAACAGTGTGTAAGATTTCTATTTTCTCCATATCCTCACTAGCGTTTGTTTTTGTTGTAGTTGTTTTGGTTTTTTTATTATACTCATCCTAACTGGGGTGAGATGATACTTCATTGTGGTTTTGATTCATATTTCTCTGGTGATTAGTGATGTTCAGTATGTTTGGATATATTTGTTGGCCATTGTTGGTATTTTGAGAAATGTCTGTTCAGATCACTTTCCCACTTTTAATTAGAGTTGGTTAGTTTTTGCTGTAGATGAGCTTGAGTTTTTTTGTATGTTCTGGATATTAATCTCCCGGCAGATGAATAGTTTTCAAATATTTTCTCCTATTCTGCAGGTTGCCTTTTCACTGTGATGATTGTTTCCTTTGCTGGCAGAAGATTTTTAGTTTGATAAGATTCCATTTGTTTATTTTTACTTTTGTTGCCTGTGCTTTGAAATCTTATTCATAAAATGTTTTCCCAGGCCAATGTCTTGAAGCATTTTCCTTGTGTTTTCTTCTAGCAGTTTTATAGTTTTGGGACTTATAGTTAGATATTTAATCAATTTCACGTTGATTTTTGCATAGAGTGAGAGATGGTAGTCTAATATTATTCTGCATATAAATAATCAGTTTTCCCAGTGTAATTTATTGAAGAGACTGTCCTTTCTCCAACAAATGTTGTTGTTTGCCAAAAATAAGTTGGCTGTAGATAAGTGGATTAATTTATGGATTCTCTATTCTGTTTCATTGTTCTGTGTCTTTTTATGCCAGTACAATGCTGTCTTGATTACTACATCTTTGCACCATATTTTGATTGCTGGTATTGTAATGTCTCTAACTTTGTTCTTTTTGCTCAGAATTGCTTTGGCTATTCTGGTTCTTTTGTGTTTCCATACAAAAGTTAAGATTCTCTATTTCTGTTAAGACTGTCAATGGTGTTTTGATAGGGGTTGTATTGAACCTGTAATTGCTTTGGGTAGTATAGACATTTTAACAATACTAATCCTTCTGATCCATGAACGTGGGATGTGTTTCCATTTGTTTGTATCCACTTCAATTTCTTTTGTCAGTGTTGTGTAGTTTTCCTTGTAGAGATCTTTCACCCTCTTGGTTAGATTTATTCCTAGGTATTTCATTTTTTTGAGAGCTATTATAAATGGGATTGGTCTTCTTGGTTTTTTTTTTTTTTTTTCAGCTAGTTCTATGTTGGTATATAGAAATGCTATTGTTTTTTATATACTGATTTTGTATCCTGTAACTCTATTGAATTCATTTTTCAGTTTTGGTAGAGTATTTAGGTTTTGCTATATATAAGATCATGTCAACTGGAAACAGAGATAATTTGACTCTTCCTTTCCAATTTGAATGCCCTGCCTAATTCCTCTGGCCAGGACCTTCAATATATGTTGAATAAAAGTGGTGACAGAAAGCATCCTTGTCTTATTACAGTTCTTAGAGAAGAAGCTTTCAGTCTTTCCTCAATCAGTATAATGTTAACCACGGGTTTGTCATATATGACCTTTATCATGTTAAGGTACTTTCTTTCTATACCTAATTTGTTGAAAAATTTTTTTTTATCATGAAGGGATGTTGAATTTTATCAAATGATTTTTCTGTGTCTATGGAGATGATCACACGGTTTTTGTGCCCTTCATTCTGTTGATGTGATGTATCACATCTATTTATTTGCATATGTTAAACCATCCTTACATTCTTGGGATAAATCCCACTTGATCATGGTGCATATTGTTTCAATGTATTGTTGGATTTGGTTTCCTAGTGTTTTGTTGAGGATTTTTACATCGATGGTCAGAGGGATATTAACCTGTAGTTTTCTTTTTTTGTTATTGTGTTCTTGTCTAATTTTGGTATCAGGATTATGCTGGTCTCATAGAAGGAGTTAGGAAGAGTTCCCTCCACTTCAATCTTTTGGAATAGTTTGAGAAGAATTGATAATTAATTCTTTAAAGTTTCAGCAGAATTAAGGGGTGAAGCCATCTGGTCCTGTACTTCTTTTTTCGTTGGGAGGTTTTTTTTTTTTATTACTGATTCAATCCCGTTACTTGTTATTGCTCAGTTCAGGATTTCTGTTTCTACTTGGTTCGATCTTGATAGATTATACGTATCCAGGAATTTATACACTTCCTCTAAGCTTTCAAATTTATTAGTCTATAGTTGTTCATAGTGATCTCTAATGAATCTTTATCTTTCTCTGGTGTCCACTGTGCCATCTCTTTCTGGTTTCTGATTTTATTTATTTGTCTCTTCTTACTTTTTTCTTAGTCTAGCTCATGGTTTGTT
Organism: Papio anubis; assembly: GCF_008728515.1. NCBI lineage: Eukaryota > Metazoa > Chordata > Mammalia > Primates > Cercopithecidae > Papio > Papio anubis. The sequence goes on along the minus strand of NW_022162815.1, from coordinate 14,773 downwards.
GATCTTTTAGAAAACAACTTTTGTTTCATTGATCTTTTGTATTTTTAGTTTCAGTTTCATTTCTTTCTGCTCTGATTTTTTATTATACATTTCCTTTTACTAATTTGCAGTTGGTTTGTTCTTGCTTTTCTAATTCCTTGAGGTGCATCAAGTTGTCCATTTTAAATCTGTCTAGTTTTTTTATGTAAAAACCATTTTTGAGCATTTAAACACTGACTACAGATTTGATTGTTTTGTACAAAATTGCAATTACAATTTAGTATGACTAATACTTTTGTATATGTCAAATCTCTATACACCAGGCAAAACATATATAGATGCAACGGTTACCAAGTGTGTTAGCAAGCATACATTTACCCTTACTGTAATCTATAAACATCAATAATTTGATTTATTTCCTTACTGTATATGTTTTTATATCTTCCTAGGATTAGTACCATACTACTGTAATATCTTCTCAGGGTTTTTATTTATCTTGACACCTTCTTAGGTTTGCTGTGGTCTCACCAGAACAATCAAGTGTACAGGTTTTTGATGGATTGTTCATTGTTTAAGTCAAGAAATTTAATTTCTTTTCTCAATTTCCTCTCTTCTCTCCAAATTTTAAAAATTCATACCTTTCATACAGGTTTTACCTTTGTGCAACATGATATCTTTTCCTAAAAAAATTCTTAAAATTTTTTATTATGAAAATTTCCAAACAGACAAAAATGTAGTAAAGTATAAAATGCTCTCTATCAATATTTCACCTAATAGTTCTAGCACCCATTAATTCCTCTTTCTCTCTCTCTGAAAAACTGATTTCTAACAATGTTATAAATTGATTTTTTTCTATAATATAAATATATTTTCATTAATAATACAAATACTAACTATAGGTTAAGATTTTTTTGCATTTCAGAGTCTACAGTCAAATGCTACATTTTAAGATCGGTTACAGTAATTATTTTCTCTGGTTGGTTATGTTACAAGACACACTTTTAAATTATGACTAGATTTACCATAATGCATGGTTTATTCTAAGATACAGACCTGTGTTGTCAATATTTTAACATTTTTATATATTTATCATTATTATTTTTATTAATAGGGCCATCTAGAGGTTACATCTCCTGAGAGACTGGGAACAACTGAGTCTCAGCCATTAACTGTCTTTAGCTCATTTGGCTAATTTATCATCTTGAGCACACTGTCAAGCCCCTATTCTCTTTGGTTATTTTGTGTATTCCCTGATGCTGAATCCAAGCTCAATTCCCTTCCTGACTGCCACTTTTATCAGAACTGTACTTATAGTTCCCTGTGTTTGGATGGTGTATTAGTCTGTTCTCAGGCTGCTAATAAAGATATACCTGAGACTGGGTAATTTATAAAGGAAAGAGGTTTAACTGACTTACAGTTCAGCATGGCTGAAGGTTTCAGGAAACGCATACTCATGGCAGAAGGGGAAATAAACATGTCCTTCTTCACATGGCAGCAACAAGGAGAAGTGCCAAGCAAAAGGGGGAAAAGTCCTTTATAAAACCATCTGATGTCCTGAGAACTCACTCACTAGCATGAAGGTAACTGTCCCTATGATTAAATTACCTCTCACCAGGTCCCTCCCACAACACGTGGGGATTATGGGAACCACAATTCAAGATGAGATTTAAGTGGGGGACACACTCAAACCATATCAGACGGACATAAGTACCTATCAATACTTCCTAAACAGAGGTATGTTAAATAGAAGTAGAACATACCCACATATATTAGCATTCCCATTTATTTAAAGAAATACAATTAAGCATGCCCTATTCTATTCACCATTCTTTTATGGTTATGAGTATATCTTGTATGCTTCATATTATTATGAAATATTGGCCTTGTATAGACTCAATATATTCCAATTAGCCACAATTATCATCATTATTATTTTGATGCTTAAATCCTCACAACTTTGTCCTTTTAATAGTGCCCCAATATCCTTTAAAATGTCCCTGTTCTCTGACAATAATTATTTCCAAATCTATCTGCATTGTCCTTGCCCTAAGACTTGGAATAAGCTATCTACAGAGTTTTTATTTCTTTTAAAGGAGAATAATATTTATATGGGATACAGTATTTGCCCCATCCCTTCCCTTCACCTTCCCATTTCAGTTCTCATGAGCATGTTTTCAAATGCTAGTGTCTGCTTTTTTTTCCTGATGTCCTTTTGTCCAGGGTCTGGGTTCTACTTCTTGACTGATAGGCTGGAAGTTCCAGGGAATTGGCGCCACCTGAGAGCAGCCCTCAACTAATGACTCAAGGAAGTTGGATATAAATATTCCAACTCCCTCATTCACAGGCAGGATAATTCTGAGGCTGCATTTTACTCTGAATCCCAGAGCTCTAAGTTACCAACAGTGGCAACTTGCCAGAAAATGTAACCTCTATCAGTTTCTTTCCCTTTCCTCTCTCATTTTTCTACTCTTCTATTTGTATTCTAATCCTTGCCTCAGTATCTGCTTCTGGGAAAACCTAGATTACATATTAGAGATCAAAATCTGGGTATTAGTAATCCCAGCACTTTGGGAGGCTGAGGCAGGCAGATCACCTGAGGTCAAGAGTTTGAGACCAGCCTGACCAACAAGGTGAAACCCCGTCTCTATTAAAAATACAAAAACTGGCTGGGAGTGGTGGCAAGTGCCTGCAGTCCCAGCTACTCCAGAGGCTGAGGCAGGAGAATCAATTGAGCCTGGGAGGCAGAGGTTGCAGTGAGCCAAGATCAAACCATTGCACTGCAGCCTGGGGAACAAGAGCGAAACTCTGTCTCAAAAACAAAAACAAAAACAAAAAAAAACCCCTGAGCATTAGAAATCCTGCTGCTGCTATAGTGACAGAGCTGGAAAATGCATATACTTTTCACAGATTAACACTGATTTTTTCAGTTTAAACTCTTACATTGCAAGACCCTGTCTTTTGTATAATATGTGGTTTCACTGACAAGACTTTCTTCTACTTTGACAAAGGGTTAATAAACATCTGGTCATGATAATACTAGAGATAATATCTTTGATCCAAAAGATTGACTTTTTTCAAAGGATTCATTTGAAGTCAACTAGCATTTACGAGACACTTATGTGTCAAGCACTGGACTAAGAGCTAGGAACATAAAAGCAAAAAAGGTGGCAATAAATAAATTAGACATTTTCCTGTCAGAAATTTGGAGAATTACAAAGACCATGTTTTGACATTTATAATCCTATAAAGGTCACATTTTCACATAAGAATAGTTCTTTTGTATTAAAAAAAAGAAAGGATGCCTCTTTGGGAGAAGAAAATGGGGGTAATTTTTGGCAATATTAGGAATAAATTGTGGCGAGGGACTTCCTTACTCTGCGTCAAATCTTTTAAAAATTCTCGTTAACCTTAGAAAAGATATTTTTTAAAACCAGACACTAAATCAAATTCATAATCAATAGCAATACATGGTGTTCATTACCATTTCAAAAATATTAAATCCTGTCAAAAGTGTTTTCTCTACTTGAGTAGAGAATTTTGTCTGTGTGTTTTGAAGACTTCTGAGAGACAAGCTTTAGGTCTAGACTGGACTAAATTGAGTGGTACAAGAGCAGTAGTAAATTCAACCCTGTAAAACTATATTTGTGTTGATTATTTAATTGCTGGAACGAAAGTACACACTTCTTCCGGGTTGCTTCCAGTCAACATGGAAATACACGACCACACAAAGTTTACTAAAGAGCATATTCAGAATGAAATATCTATATAGGAGAGGGTCCTATTTTCCCTGTCCTAATCTTAAGACATTGAACTTCTTTTCAAATTTATAATCAATTATAATTATTAGAAACATCCACCGTATTTACTTTTCAGAGAAACATCACCTACTGATGAAACACTGTTAATTCCTGCCTATTTTCTGTTCCCAAAAGATACTTCTCTTTTTGACCAATTATCCTTATCACATAAGTATTTGAGAAAATAATGTGCTAGTAACAATTTAGAAACATCTTTAATCCTCTCTCCCTCAAAATGATGCTTAAACATGTCTGTTTAGGCAGGGTGTGGTGGCTCACGCCTGTAATCCCAGCACTCTGGGAGGCTGAGGCGGGTGGATCACGAGGTCAGGAAATCGAGACCCATCCTGGCCAACACGGTGAAACCCCGTCTCTACTAAAAATACAAAAAATTAGCCGGGCATGGTGGCAGTCCCAGCTACTCAGGAGGCTGAGGCAGAAGAATGGTGTGAACCCGGGAGGCGGAGCTTGCAGTGAGCCGAGGTCGAGCTACTGCACTCCAGCCTGGGCGACAGAGCGAGACTCCACCTCAAAAAAAAAAAAAAAAAAAAAAAAAATAGTCTGCTTAAAGAAGTCAATATTTGACTGAGTTATTTGGCAGTAGCAACAAATTTACATAGTATCTTTGTAAATTTGGTAAATTCTACCAAAAAAAAAATAGTATCTTTGTGTTTTCATGCCCCTAATTAGCTTTAAAAAGTGATAAAATTCTTGTTTTTTCTTGTTTTCGTTTTTCACAATGACATCCCTGGGCCCATATCTAGTATTCTAGTAAATATATATGAGTTTGATACTATATATTCAGTATAGAAGTGCAGAAATAGACGAGAGATATTTTACCATTTACTAAGATATGAATACTAGTGTCTCATCTTTTGTATATATTCTTGTTCTCCCTTTTATTACTTCTTCTATATCTCTGTTTTTCAAAAGATTCATTTGATGACAAAGTCATTGGAATTTTTTTTGGGTCCTTGATGTTAGGGAAGCAAAATCCAAAATTTCATTTCAGATCTGAAGTGTTTATTGAAGTTCTGATTGCCAAAATCATTTCTGTTTTAAATAGAAACTTAGGCTGATTCCTAGTTATAGCACAAATTAGGATAAATATGATGGATGCCAGTCACGAGTCTGTTGAATATAACCATTAATCTAGAATTTCACAGATGGTAAATATATAGTGCACAATCGATCACTTCTCCATCCTGAACTCCTGGCAGACATTGCTAATCAAGTCCCTCACTCTTACCCGCAGAGCTCAGGCAGGGCTTCTTTGACATGTTCCCAGCAGCACTATCTCTAGACCAATGTGGGTTCATGGAATGAAATTATTTACCATCCTTTGGGCACAGTATAAACAGTTTACAAAACCAATTGCTGCTTTAAAAACAGCTTTATTGAAATATAATTGATATACAAGGAGTTGCTTGTATTTAATGTGTACAATTTGATTAGTTTGAATGTACAAAAAACCTATAATACCATCACCATAATAAAGGAAATAGACATATTTGACATCTTTCAAAGTGTCTTTGTTTCCATTTGTTTTTCTTTTTGGGGTTTATATTTTTGTGGTAAGAACACTTAACATGGCATCTCTCCTCTTAACAATCTTTTTGTAGTGCACAGTACAATATTGTTAACTATAGGCACTCTGTTGTACAGCAGATATCTAGAACTTAATCATCTGGCATAACTGAAACTTTATACTCAATGAACAATTCCCCATTTCCTCCACCCCCAGCCACTGGAAATCAGTACTGCATTCTTTGCTTCTATGAGTTTGATTGATCAATTATAAATAACTCATATTAATGGAATCTTTTAGTTGGTCTTTCTGTGACTAGCTTACTTGAGAATGTCCTACAGGTTTATCCATGCTGTTGCATATGACAAAATTCTCTTCTTTTATAATACTGAATAATATTTTATTGCATGTATACACCACATTTCTTGTATTCATTCATTTGTTGATGAATACTTGGATTGTTTCTATTACTTATTGGCCATTGTGAATAATGCTACAATGAATATGGAAGTGTAGATTTCTCTAAGATTCCAATTTTATTTTTATTTTTGGATACATATCTAGAAGTAGAATGGTTGGATCATATGACAGTTCTATTTTTAATTTTTTTGAGGACCTTCCATACTGTTTTCCATAGCTGCTGTACCATTTTACATTCCCACTAACAATGTACAAGGGTTCCAATTACTCCACATCCTTGCCAACACTTAGTATTTTTGTTTTTTTGATAATAGCCATCCTGACAAGTATGAAGTGATATCTCATTGTAGATTGCTTGCATTTCCCTGACAATTAATGAGGTTAATTATTTTTTCATATACTTATTGACCATGGTATGTCTTCTTTGGAAAAAAATGTCTATTGAAGTTATTTGTCCGTTTTCCAACATGTTTTTGTTTCATGTGGATGTGTGTGGGTGTACATGAATGTGTTTGGTTATTGAGTTGGAGTTCCCTATATATTTTTGAAATTAACCCCTTCTGAACTTGCAGGTTAGAATGATGAGTTTGATTAGCAATGTCTGCCAGGAATTCAGGATGGAGTAATGGCCAATTGTGCACTATATATTTATTATCCCTGAAGTTCTAGATTCATGGCTATATTCAACAGACTCATGACTGGCATTCATCATATGTACCCTTACTTGTGCTATAATTAGGATTAAATCTAAGTTTCTGTTTAAAATAATATTAGAAATATTTTTGGACAATCAGAGCTTCAAAAAACATTTTATATCTAAAATGAAATTTTTTATGTTGCTTCTCTGACATCAAAGGCTTAAAAAAATTCCAATGATTTCCTTTATGTATTGCTTCTTTTTAATTCTCATCAAAGTTATAATTTGACCAGAATAATATGAAATATAGAAGAGTTATAAAAGTAGTTCACCTTTTTTCCCTGGGTTCTAAAATTGTGGAGACTACTGCTGCATAAAGATCTCAAGTTTCTTCCCTGTCCTAATGATAGCAAGAAATGGGAAAAAAACCTCAACACCAAATAGGTAAGAGCAATAAATCAGCTATTTAGAAAGTGTATACATAATAGATAAATATTACTTTTCCTAACAACTTATGTAATGACCATGGATGGTGCTATGTCAAGCCAGGTTTAAATCTCTGGCCACTGTAGATCATCCTGAGTAGAGCTAAAGTGATGTTTGTTTCCATTTATTTTTCTTCTCAGGTTTCTATGGAAACATATTTTGAAGTAGCCTTTGCCAGAGAGAATATTTTGTTTTGTTTTTAAATAGAATGATAACAAATTCTATTTATCTGTGCAAAGCAAAAATGTTTGATATATTCCTAAACCAAAGCTAAAATGTGATTTAATCATCTATTTGTCTCCCAAGACAAGCAAAGTCATTAGAGACAACACTTTTAAGGGTTTGTATGTGTGTATTTCAGAAGAAAATTATTCTTTATCCTGCAGTTCAGGGGACATATAATTTATTTTGTTACTCTTATAAAGCTACTCTGTATTTTCATGCAAAATCCCAGGCAATACACATTTTAAGACATGGCAAATTTCATAAACCCTTATTAAAATTTCAATTCAATAAATTCAGTTTTATTTTCAATGGTCCCTATTTACTTTTAACATAGAAACTGTTTAATTAGAAAAACACACAAAATGTATACACAAACACATATAAACTCAAATGTCTAACCCAGCTATAAAAATATGTTCCACTTCTAGGGGTATAAACTGAACACCTATGTAAAGTAGATTAATTTTCTAAGGAAATAGCATATTCAGAATAAAGTGTTTATATTTATTCGAAATTTTACTTCCTAGAATTTCAAGATAAAATAAAAACATCTGTGTCTATCTTGTCTATAGTATTTACGCATTTTTAAGCTTCAATTATAACCAGTGTCAGTCTTGATCTGTCCTCTACAAAGGGATCTTGTTAGTTAGTTTACCAGCAGCCTGTCTCCACCCTGCTAATCATTTCATTTGCCCTTTACTCAAGGCCTACTTTCTGGACTTGTATATAATATCCCAGATGCAAATGAACCATTGCTTTATCTAAGAGTTATGACAACTTTCATTAGGAAGATGAAAGAAAAATGGAATGTCTGGTAAGAGACTCATAAGCCCTTGTCTACATCTTTGTCTAAAATTGATAATGTCTAAACTGATTCAAGAATAGCAGAATAATTAGATTATTTAAATGTATTAGAGTAGTTCTAGGGGAAACAGCCTAATGTGTATTAGATGGCTGCCTCCTAAGCAGGACCAGGAAAAAAGAAAAGCATGAGGCAGATACTGCCATTAAAAGCTTCTTAGTATTAGATGGCCGAATAAGAACAGCTCCATTCTCCAACTCTCAGCGTGAGCGAAACAGAAGACAGGTGATTTCTGCATTTTCAACTGAGGTACTGGGTTCATCTCACAAGGGAGTGCGGGACAGTCAGTGCTGGTCAGCTGCTGCAGCCTGACCAGTGAGAGCTGAAGCAGCGAGAGGCATCCCCTCACCTGGGAAGCGCAAGGGGGAAGGGAATCCCTTTTCCTAGCCAGGGGAACTGAGACACACAACACCTGGAAAATCGGGTAACTCCCACCCCAATACTGTGCTCTACCAAGGATCTTAGCAAACAGCAACACCAGGAGATTATATCCCACACCTGGCCGGGAGGGTCCCACGCCCACGGAGCCTCCATCATTGCTAGCACAGCAGTCTGCAATCTAACCCCAAGGCAGCAGCAAGGCTAGGGGAGGGGGGTGCGCCATTGCTCAGGCTTAAGTAGATAAACAAAGCTGCTGAGAAGCTCGAACTGGGTGGAGCTCACAGCAGCTCAAGGAGTCCTGCCTGTCTCTGTAGACTCCACCTCTGGGGACAGGGCACAGCTAAACAACAACAACAACAACAACAAAGCAGCTGAAACCTCTGCAGACGCAAACGACTCTGTCTGACAGCTTAGAAGAGAGTGGTGGATCATGAAGTCCTTGCCCATGCCTATGTCCTGAATGGTATTACCTAGGTTTTCTTCTAGGGTTTTTACGGTATTAGGTCTAACATTTAAGTCTCTAATCCATCTTGAATTAATTTTCGTATAAGGAGTAAGGAAAGGATCCAGTTTCAGCTTTCCATATGTTGAACCAGCCTTGCCTCCCAGGGATAAAGCCCACTTGATCATGGTGGATAAGCTTTTTGATGTACTGCTGGATCCAGTTTGCCAGTATTTTATTGAGGAATTTTGCATCAATGTTCATCAGGGATATTGGTCTAAAATTATCTTTTTTTTGTTATGTCTCTGTCAGGCTTTGGTATCAGGATGATATTGGCCTCATAAAATGAGTTAGGGAGGATTCCCTCTTTTTCTATTGATTGGAATAGTTTCAGAAGGAATGGTACCAGCTCCTCTTTGTACCTCTGGTTGAATTCAGCTGTGAATCCATCTTGTCCTGGACTTTTTTTTTTTGCTGGTAGGCTATTAATTATAGCCTCAATTTCAGGGCCTGTTGTTGGTCTATTCAGGGATTCAACTTCTTCCTGGTTTAGTCTTGGGATAGTGTAAGTGTCCAGGAAATTATCCATTTCTTCTAGATTTTCTAGTTTATTTGCATAGAGGTGTTTATAGTATTCTCTGATGGTAGTTTGTATTTCTGTGGGGTCGGTGGTGATATCCCCTTTATCATTTTTTATTGCGTCTATTTGATTCTTCTCTCTTTTCTTTTTTATTAGTCTTGCTAGCGGTCTATCAATTTTGTTGATCTTTTCAAAAAACCAGCTCCTGGATTCATTGATTTTTTGGAGGGTTTTTTGTGTCTCTATCTCCTTCAGTTTTGCTCTGATCTTAGTTATTTCTTGCCTTCTGCTAGCTTTTGAATGTGTTTGCTCTTGCTTCTCTAGTTCTTTTAATTGTGATGTTAGAGTGTCAATTTTAGATATTTCCAGCTTTCTCTTGTGGGCATTTAGGACTATAAATTTCCCTCTACACACTGCTTTAAATGTGTCCCAGAGATTCTGGTATGTTATATCTTTGTTCTCATTGGTTTCAAAGAACATCTTTATTTCTGCCTTCATTTCATTATTTACCCAGTAGTTATTCAGGAGCAGGTTGTTCAGTTTCCATGTAGTTCAGCGGTTTTGATTGAGTTTCTTCGTCCTGAATTCTAGTTTGATTGCACTGTGGTCTGAGAGACAGTTTATTTACAATTTCTGTTCTTTTACGTTTGCTGAGAGTGCTTTACTTCCAATTATGGTCAATTTTGGAAAAAGGTGAGTGTAGTTGCTGAGAAAGAATGTATATTCTGTTGATTTGGGTGGAGAAGTTCTGTAGGTGTCTAGGTCTGCTTCTTGCAGATTTGAGTTCAATTCTGGATATCCTTGTTGGCTTTCTGTCGTTAAGTCTGCCTAATGTTGACGGTGGGGTGTTGAGGAAGTCTCCCATTATTGTGTATGGGGAGTCTAAGTCTTTGTAAGTCTCTAAGGACTTGCTTTATGAATCTAGGTGCTCCTGTATTGGGTGCATATATATTTAGGATAGTTAGCTCTTCTTGTTGATTTGATCACTTCTACCATTGTAATTGTAAGTCTCCTAGGACTTGCTTTTATGAATCTAAGGTGCTCCTATATTGGGTGCATATATATTTAGGATAGTTAGCTCTTCTTGTTGATTTGATCCCTTTACCATTATGTAATTGTAAGTCTCTAAGGACTTGCTTTATGAATCTGGGTGCTCCTGTATTGGGTGCATATATATTTAGGATAGTTAGCTCTTCCTGTTGATTTGATCCCTTTACCATTATGTAATGACCTTCTGCGTCTCTTTTGATCTTTGATGGTTTCAGTTGTGTTTTATCAGAGATTAGTATTGCAACCCCTGCTTTTTTTTGTTCTCCATTTGCTTGGTAGATCTTCCTCCATCCCTTTATTTTGAGCCTATGTATGTCTCTGCATGTGAGATGGGCCTCCTGAATACAGAAAACTGATGGGTCTTGACTTTTTATCCAGTTTGCCAGTCTGCGTCTTTTAACTGGAGCATTTAGTCCATTTACATTTAAGGTTAATATTGTTATGTGTGAACTTGATCCTGTCATTATGATATTAACTGGTTATTTTGCTCATTAGTTGATGCAGTTTCTTCCTAGCCTCGATGGTCTTTACATTTTGACATGTTTTTGCAATGGCTGGTACCAGTTGTTCCTTTCCATGTTTACTGCTTCCTTCAAGGTCTCTTGTAAGGCAGGCCTGGTGGTGACAAAATCTCTAAGCATTTGCTTATCTGTAAAGGATTTTATTTCTCCTTCACTTATGAAACTTAGTTTGGCTGGATATGAAATTCTGGGTTTAAAATTCTTTTCTTTAAGAATGTTGAATATTGGCCCCCACTGTCTTCTGGCTTGTAGAGTTTCTGCCGAGAGATCTGCTGTGAGTCTGATGGGCTTCCCTTTGTGGGTAACCCGACCTTTCTCTCTGGCTGCCCTTAAGATTTTTTCCTTCATTTCAACTTTGGTGAATCTGGCAATTATGTGTCTTGGAGTTGCTCTTCTCCAGGAGTATCTTTGTGGTGTTCTCTGTATTTCCTGAATTTGAATGTTGGCCTGCCTTACTAGGTTGGGGACGTTCTCCTGGATGATATCCTGAAGAGTGTTTTCCAACTCATTTACATTTTCCCCCTCACTTTCAGGCACCTCAATCAGACCTAGATTTGGTCTTTTCACATAATCCCATACTTCTTGAAGGCTTTGTTCATTTCTTTTTCTCCTTTTTTCTTTAGACTTCTCTTCTCGCTTCATTTCATTCATTTGATCCTCAATCGCTGATACTCTTTCTTCCAGTTGATCGAGTCAGTTACTGAAGCCTGTGCATTTGTCACGTATTTCTCGAGTCATAGTTTTTTTCTCTGTCAGTTCATTTATGGCCTTCTCTGCATTGATTACTCTATTTATCCATTCTTCCATTCTTTTTTCAAGATTTTTAGTTTCTTTGCACTGGGTACGTAGTTCCTCCTTTAGCTCTGAGAAGTTTGATGGACTGGAGCCTTCTTCTCTCGACTCGTCAAAGTCATTCTCCATCCAGCTTTGATCCGTTGCTGGTGATGAGCTGCGTTCCTTTGGAGGGGGAGATGTGCTCTTATTTTTTGAGTTTTCAGCTTTTCTGCCCTGCTTTTTTCCCCATCTTTGTGGTTTTATCTACCTTTGGTCTTTGACAATGGTGACGTACTGATGGGGTTTTGGTGTGGGTGTCCTTCCTGTTTGTTAGTTTTCCTTCTAACAGTCAGGACCCTCAGCTATAGGTCTGTTGGAGATTGCTTGAGGTCCACTCCAGACCCTGTTTGCCTGGGTATCAGCAGCAGAGGCTGCAGAAGATAGAATATTGCTGAACAGCGAGTGTACCTGTCTGATTCTTGCTTTGGAAGCTTCGTCTCAGGGGTGTACCATGCCGTGTGAGGTGTGGGTGTCGGTGTGCCCCTAGGGGGGATGTCTCCCAGTTAGGCTACTCAGGGGTCAGGGACCCACTTTAGCAGGCAGTCTGTCCGTTCTCAGATCTCATCCTCTGTGTTGGGAGATCCACTGCTCTCTTCAAAGCTCTCAGACAGAGTCGTTTGCGTCTGCAGACGTTTCTGCTGCCTTTTTTTGTTGTTGTTGTTTAGCTGTGCCCTGTCCCCAGAGGTGGAGTCTACAGAGACAGGCAGGCCTCCTTGAGCTGCTGTGAGCTCCACCCAGTTCGAGCTTCCCAGCGGCTTTGTTTACCTACTTAAGCCTCAGCAATGGCAATATTTTTCTTAATTATCATTATGTCCTTAAATGATGTTCAAGAGTAACAAAGTAGCTCCAAACTTAAGGTGAATTAGTCTCAGCTAATAAATTTTCAGATCATTTACATACACCTGGAATTTTAAGATTATCATAGTGTTGTAGCTACAAAAATAGATCAGTGATTCAAAATGATTTCAGAAAAGCTTAAAAGTAATTATAAAAAGAGTAACAAAAATATTTCTGTTCATTATACACATAAACAGTGTTCTGATTGAATAATGTAGTCTGACAAAGAGTGTGTGACTAAAATGTTTATTTGCAAATAAAAAAACACAACTAGAAATATCTAAAAAGCAGACTTTGTTGGACAAGAGATCTAGCCACCTCTATCCCTTAGTGTGTTGTATGCTATGAGACTATGTGAAATACTAACATTAAGGTAAAGAAGTTCGCTCATCCTTTATTTTTTTCCTTTTTTGACAGGTTTATTCATCCATTTTGAGTACAACTCAATGGCTTTTAGTACCTGCAGAGTTGTGCAGCCACCAGCGGCACAATCAATTTAAACACATTCCCATTAACTCTGTACCCTTTTAGCAGTCACAACGTCTTACCCACCTAAACCCCCAATCCTAGGCAACCACTCATCTACTTTCTGTCTCCACAAACAGATCAAACCCCTTTTCACTTAGTCCAAAAGCCTCTATAAATGTTGGACAGGCTCCTTGGCATCTATGACGCTCACAAATTCCCAGCTCTCTCATTCTTAAACAAAGCATGGTGACCTTTTTAGTAAACCAATTACATTTTACCAGGATGAGTACATATTTCCAGTATGAAACTGATTAACTTTGTTAATCAGTTTAACATGAAATGACAACTTCATACACTTCAACTTAATAGTTTAGAAGATGATTAACTTTGTTAATCAGTTTAAGGAGATGTCACTGAAATCAGAGGTGTCATTTACTGTTGTACTCCTCATAGAGAGGTACAAGCTGAGACACTTGATCAACTAAAAAGTTAACAAATATCACATTCACAGAAACAGCAGAATGAGTCCTACATAATATTGCTTTATCAAATGACACTATTAATTGTCATTTAGTATTAATTGCATACAACATGGAGGAGGTAATGCTACAACACGCCCACAAGAAAAGGTAAGAAAATGTCCACTAGGCTAGGCGTGGTGGCTCATGCCTGTAATCCCAGCAGTTTGGGAGGCCAAGGCAGGTGGACCACTTGAGGCCAGGAGTTTGAGACCAGCCTGGCCAACATGGTGAAAGCCCACCTCCACTAAAAATGCAAAAATTAGTTGGGAGTGGTGGCACATGCCTGTAATCCCAGCTACTCAGGAGGCTGAGGCTGGAGAATCGCTTGAACCTGGGAAACAGGTTGCAGTGAGCCAAGATCACGCAACTGCCCTCCAGCCTGGGAAATACAGTGAGACAAAAGAAAGAAAAGAAAAGAAAAGAAAAGAAGAAAAGAAAAGAGAAAGAAAGAAAGAGAGAGGGAAAGAAAGAAGGAAGGAAGGAAGGAAGGAAGGAAGGAAGGAAAGAAAGAAAGAAAGAAAGAAAGAAAGAAAGAAAGAAAGAAAGAAAGAAAGAAAAGAAAGAAAAGAAAGAAAAGAAAGAAAAGAAAGAAAAGAAAGAAAAGAAAGAAAAGAAAGAAAAGAAAGGGAGGGAAGGGAGGGAAGGGAGGGAAGGGAGGGAAGGGAGGGAAGGGAAGGAAGGGAAGGAAGGGAAGGAAGGGAAGGAAGGGAAGGAAAGAAAGGAAAGAAAGGAAGAAGGAAAGAAGGGAGGAAGGGAGGAAGGGAGGAAGGGAGGAAGGGAGGAAGGGAAGGGAAGGGAAGGGAAGGGAAGGAAGGGAAGGAAGGGAAGGAAGGGAAGGAAGGGAGGAAGGAAGGAAGGAAGGAAGGAAGGAAGGAAGGAAGGAAGGAAGGAAAGAAAGAAAGAGAGAGAGGCCAGGCGCGGTGGCTCAAGCCTGTAATCCTAGCACTTTGGGAGGCTGAGATGGGCGAATCACGAGGTCAGGAGATCGAAACCATCCTGGCTAACATGGTGAAACCCCGTCTCCACTAAAAAATACAAAAAAAACTAGCCAGGCGAGTTGGCAGGCGCCTGTAGTCCCAGCTACTCGGGAGGCTGAGGCAGGAGAATGGCGTAAACCCGGGAGGCGGAGCTTGCAGTGAGCTGAGATCTGGCCACTGCACTCCAGCCTGGACGACAGAGCCAGACTCCGTCAAAAAAAAAAAAAA
>NW_022162814.1:0-4260 GCF_008728515.1 Papio anubis | reverse complement strand
TCAGTTGGAGATACTGTCCTTGAGCCCTATCTATTCTCAGCATACTGCTTTCAAAGGCCCCTGCATTTCCCCCCTTTTAATTTTGTTTTGCCTCAATCCTAAAAAGGTAGCCCATATTTGTTCCTGTGTTTTCTTTTGTTTTTGGTGGCGACGGAGGGAGCATCGAATTACCAAAAGAAGTAGACCCAAACCAAGTGCCCAAAGCAATATACTTCCAGAGATTGTAGAAATCCATGTTTTTATCTGAGTCCATGGGTTAAAGGCAGCAAGGCGCTGCCCCAGCTCCTGCAAGGTTACAGTTCCAGACAGCACATGTAATTGTTGTCGAAATGCTTCGGAAATGTTCTGAGTGAGCTCTTGAATGTCCAACCTAATATTTTTATGGCCAATTAATAATTTTCGGATTACAGTCCAATTTTGAGAGATGTTAAAAGGCACAGGCGTTACACAAAATTGAGTGGAATTCCAATCACATTGTAATGTTACCCGAGTACTGAGTACAGTGAGCTGATCTCCAAGCCATGTCAATGCTTGCTCCATGTTGTCCAATCTTTCAGCAAGTTGAGAATCAATGTTTTGTTGTTGAAGCCATAACCGGTGAGATTGTTCATGCCATTGCTGCACAAATTCAGCATTTTGTATGCTTTGATGAAGAGCGAGCCCTGCTACAGCCGCAGTGGAGGCAATGGCAACAAGACTCATCACCGAGGCAATTATAAGTCCAAGGGCACAGCGGGTTCGCTGAAGAGAAGTCCAAATATAAGTTTCAAGAGGTGATGCCCCCCATGGTCGCATAAGATTAACAGGTAGCCAAATTTCCTTACGAGCCCTGAGGATATAAATATCCTCAGCAAAGTTGTGCCACCAAGAATGATTGAGGCAAGACAAAAATGTACACGTATTTGTACAATTAACAATTCCCGTATTATTATCCCATGTCAAATTCCCTGCTAATAATAGGTGGGGCTTACGGACACAAGCAATAATATATCGAGAGGTATTCCGATATAACTGAATATGAAAGGAATTAGTTGGGTTAGAAAGATTAAGAGACATATTCCCCACAAAAGTGCTAATGGCATCGCCTGCAGCTAACAACTTCCAAAGATGACTCTGTACTCAGGTCTCCTTCACACCATACCAAGGTTTCATTATTGTTAGCAGCAATACTTTTATTTACCCGGTGCCATTTCAAAGGTATGTGACTAAATTTTGTTTGAAAATCCCCGTGCACACTTCAATCAGTTATTTGCATCCCATTGTATTCTAATAAAATCCGGGTTTTATTTCCCCGACATAGTTGCCACTCCAGCACCTCAATATTAGGAGAAACCTCTGGAATAGGACAAAAAGGTAAAGAACTAGGAATAGTTTCATTACTATATACAGTATGATTATAATAACAGTATTAGCAGCCACATAACTATGATTATAGCGAACAACCCAGGCTTCATACGATTTTCGGAGACAATGAGAACTATTTCCCATGCATATTGGAAGTTCTTCCACTCCAAATTGGTATGTGTTGTTTATAATTTCCATTTCCCGTTCTATATTGTCCTTGTCTATATAGGGGGACGGCATTCAAGTAGTGTCATTGGTGAAAACCTTAATTTCCGCCTCTCCCCAGGCGACTCCCTGATACAAGGATGGAAAGGGAATATAAGTGCAATATTCATACAAAGCCTCACTAAGGGAAATAAGTCCCCCGCCGAGGCACATCCAACAAAGGAAGAAATGCATGCTGAATCCAGTTTTCTTTTCAACAGGGTTTCAATCATCTTGTAGGAAACCACTCAGGTCCGCTCCCTGTAAGGACAAGAGCATAGCCCCATCCCTGTTATAGAACTTGCCCTAGAACATACTTACCTTCTTTATTAGGATACCAAATCTTTAAATTGTCAGCAGGGACTATCACCGAGGGAGGTGAGGAAAGATGGGTTACGACAGCGGAGTCTTGCAATTGTCTCCATTGATTCAAAAAATAATTAAGGTAAAAAGAACCTTCAAAATCAAAAAAATTAAGGTAGAAAGGTTAACCTTCAAAAAAATCTGGTTTTTTTTTGGGGGGGCTCACTTCCCCCTTTTTGTTTTAATAGTTGAGTTTTTAAAGTTAAATTTGCACGCTCAATGATGGCTTGACCTTGACTGTTGCCCGGGATCCTGGTGATATGTTGAATATTGTATTGCTGTAAGAAAACTTGTAATTTATGAGAGACATAGGCAGGGGCATTATCAGTTTTAAGTATAAAAGGAATGCCCATAATGGCAAAACAAGCTAAGAGATGTGTAATAACAGAATCAGCTTTCTCAGATGGCAACGGAGTGGCCCATTGAAAATGAGAAAAAGTATCAATGGTATGATGAACATACTTTAATCGTCCAACAGAAGGAATATGTATAACATCCATTTGCCAAATTTGATTAACTTGAGTACCTCTCGGGTTAACTCCAGGATGGAAGGATGGAATGCTCAAAGGAGCACAGAAAGGACAAGCTCGAATAAGAGAACGAGCTTATTTACGAGTTAAATGAAACCGTCGTTGAAGGCCAGAACTATTAGTGTGATGTAGAGCATGTTCTTGTTCTGCAGCCTGCAAGTGGCCAATTAGAAGTGAATCAATCTGAGTATTTCCATGAACTAATGGTCCAGGCAGTTGAGAATGAGAACGAAGATGAGTGATGAATAAAGGAGCTCGACGTTGGCTCAAAGTAGAAAATAACAAGGAAAAGAGTTTTTGAAGAGAAGAAGTAGCACAAAGAGGTAAAGTGGTCTGAGAAATATAAGAAGTAACATAAACGGCATATTGAGAATCACTAACAATATTACAACCAGTAGTAGGGAAATCAAGTAAGACCATGAGAATAGCAAACAATTCTCCCTGTTGCACCGAGGGATAAGGATAAACTGTAATTCAAGATTGATGAAGCTTCTTGCCAAGAATCAGAAGTTGCAAGAAGATAAATGATCTGACTATGAGTGAATTGAGAGATAATTAAGGAAGGATCTCCTCTCCAAAGTTGTTGACAGTGATGCCATCCTTTGATGATCAGTTCAGCTAAACAATCGATATAAATAGCCAAGCGTTTAGATGTTTTATTGGACAAAAAGATCCATTCTAGCGGCCGATTGGTCTGATGAATCATTCCTGTAGGAGAATGTAAAGTATGAAATAAACAAAGGGAAAGGGGAACATCGGGAAGGATATAATGTAAATGAACCTTTTGAAGTTGCTCTTCCACAAGCTGGAGTTCCTGTAAAGCCAAAGGAGTTAAATGACGTGAGCTGTCCAAGTGACTGTCTCCTTCTAGAATAGAAAAAAGATGTTGTAACTGAATAGAGAAAAAACAATTTTTGAGATCTATGACCATTAATTTTTAACTTTGTGGGATAAGGGCAGGATTAGGAAGACCAGGCTGTAAACTTTCCCTAGGTTTAATGTAAACATTTATAGTTTTAAGACAAGACAAAGACGGGAATTCCATGCAGAAATACGTGGCTTTATATTCCTCTCGGCCATTTGTTTTTTGACTTACTCTTTTAGAGTCCTAAATATTTCTTTAAATAATGGTCACTGTTTCACCTAAATAGGAGTGGTGGCTATGAGTTTAAAGGATTGTAGCCCATTTTGAACATCATATTTTTGGCAGCTGAGGAAATATGAGGAATGTTTAAAAAAGCAGCAAATTGTTGTGAAAGATCTTGTTCCCAAAAATTAATATTGATAGGAACAATATAAAAATAAAAAAAAAACTTGACCTTGTTGACCTTTAGGACCGACACAGGTTAAAGGTTCTACGTCTTGATAAACCACAGAAGCAGCACCCAAGCCAGTGAGTATAACTGAAATTTGTCTTTTTTCCTATTGTATAGGCCTCTAATTTAAACAAATAATAGACATATTCACCACCGTATCAATTAACCCTTTAAAAACTATTTCATTAATGTGCAATGAACATAAGGGCTTTTGATTAGAAACTAAAGTTTCCCAAAAAACAGTTTTTTCTGTGCTACCAAACCCTCCCTATTGAGAATACGTTCCCCTGCCTCTAGGCATATAAATTGTGAGACTTGAACCATAATAAGAATTTTATTAGTAACATCATGTCCTTTTGGCAAAGGGCCACACACTCTAATAGCTGATTTATATACTCCTCTATTAGGAGACAAAGTATAAGGCTGAGTAATAACTAAGTCAGCAGCGGCGCTCTGCTTAGTTGCCACATAAAGCTGAGAAACTGGGGTAAGGTGTGGGATCC
>NW_022162813.1:0-4271 GCF_008728515.1 Papio anubis | reverse complement strand
ATTTACCACAACACAACGAGGAATACTCACATATCATATTACTAACATAAAACCTTCCTTTACACGAGAAAACATACTAATATTTATGCACCTCGCCCCTATTATCCTCCGGACCCTTAACCTCAGTATTATTCTAGGCTTTACCTCTTGTAAATATAGTTTAACCAAAACATTAGATTGTGAATCTAATCATAGAGGCCTACCACTTCTTATTTACCGAGAAAGCTAGCAAGGACTGCTAATCCATACCTCCCTTTTTAATAAATACGGCTTTCCCAACTTTTAAAGGATTACAGCTATCCATTGGTCTTAGGAACCAAAATATTGGTGCAACTCCAAGGAAAAGTAACAACCATGTACACCTCCATCACCATAATAACCCTAACCACTCTAATCCTACCGTTTACTATTACTTTTATTAAACCCAATAAAAAGCACTCATACCCACACTATGTAAAAACAACTATAATATATACTTTTATCATCTGCCTCCTTCCCACAGTCCTATACATTTTCCTGGATCAAGAAGCAATTATTTCAAACTGACAGTGAATAACAATCCAAACAGTAGAATTAACACTAAGCTTTAAATTAGACCACTTTTCTATGATATTCATCCCAATCGCATTGTTCATTACTTGGTCTACTATAGAATTCTCACTATGGTATATAAGCTCAGACCCAATATTAATCAATTCTTTAAATATCTTCTTACGTTTCTCATCACTATACTAATTTTAATAATCGCCAATAACCTCTTCCAACCTTTCATTAGTTGGGAAGGCGTGGGAATTATATCATTCCTGCTAATCGGCTGATGGCACGCTCGAACAGAAGCCAACACAGCAGCCATTCAAGCAGTCTTATACAATCGCGTCGGCAATATTGGCTTTATCCTAAGCATAATATGATTTACCCTACATTATAACTCATGAGACTTTCAACAAATATTCGTCCTAAACTCCAACCCAAGTCTTCTCCCACTGATAGGTCTTCTCCTGGCAGCAACAGGAAAATCAACTCAATTTGGACTTCACCCCTGACTACCCTCCGCCATAGAAGGCCCAACCCCAGTCTCAGCTTTACTCCACTCCAGCACAATAGTTGTCGCCGGGGTGTTCCTTCTCATCCATTTCCACCCTCTAATAGAAAATAATACATTAATCCAAAGCCTCACACTATGCCTAGGAGCCATCACCACCATATTTACAGCAGTTTGCGCCCTAACACAGAATGATATTTAAAAAATCGTAGCCTTTTCCACCTCAAGTCAACTGGGCCTCATAATAGTTACTATTGGGATCAATCAACCATATCTAGCATTCCTACATATCTGTACTCATGCTTTCTTCAAAGCTATACTATTCATCTGCTCCGGATCTATTATCCATAACCTGAACAACCAACAAGATATTCGAAAAATAGGAGGATTATTTACAATAATACCCCTTACTTCAACCTCCTTAATCATCAGCAACCTAGCATTCACAGGTATACCTTTCGTCACAGGCTTCTACTCCAAAGACCTTACCATCGAAACTGCAAACATGTCATATACCAACGCCTGAGCCCTATCTATTACACTCATTGCCACATCCCTGACAAGAGCATACAGCACCAACTATCTTCATAACCCTAACAGGACAATCCCTCGCTCCCAACTCCTACACCAACACACCTATAGAATAACCCCACCCAAATGAACCCACCAAACTTCTTCACACCTGCAGTATGCTAGCAGGATTTCTCATCACCAGTAACATCTCTCCTACCTCACTCCCCCAATCAACAATGCCCCTCCACCTAAAACTCTCAGCCCTGTACCTAACTGCTCTGGGCTTCCTAGTAGCCCTAGACCTTACTCTCATAACCAACAAACTTAAAATAAATATACCATCACATGTATTTAAATTCTCTAATATACTAGGATATTATCCCACTACAATCCACCGTATGACCTCCTACCAAAATCTACTTTAAGCCAAAACCTATCTTCCCTCTTACTGGACTCAAATCTGACTAGAAAAATCTATGCCCAAAACAATTTCACATATCCACACTATTACTTTCACCATCACAACCACTCAGAAAGGTATAATCAAGTTTTACTCCCTCTCTTTCCTTATTCCCCTTATTCTAACTCTATTCCTAATAACATCATCTATTACCATGCGAGTAATCTCAATAATAATATATACACCAACAAATAACGTTCAACCAGTAAGCACTACTAATCAACGCCCATAATCATATAAAGCACCTGCACCAATAGAATCTCCTCGAACTAACCCTGATCCCTCTCCCTCAAAAACTACCAATTCCCTATATTATCAAAATTAACCACTACCAACCCATCAAAATCTAAAACTCATAAAACTAAACCCACCTCCATCGCCAACCCTATCAGAAAGCTTCCAAAAACCTCAAACCCTGACCCCCATGCTTCAGGGTATTCCTCAATAGCCATCGTCGTAGTACAACCAAAAACAACTATTATGCCTCCCAAATAAATTAAAAACATCATTAAACCCATATAAGTCCCCCATAATTCAAAATAATTACACAATCAACCATACCACTAACAATCAATGCTAACCCTCCATAAATAGGAGAAGGTTTAGAAGAAAATCCCATAAACCCCATGACTAATAAGACACTTAATAAAAATAAAATATATGCCATTGTTCTCACATGGACTCCAACCATGACCAATGATATGAAAAACCATTGTAGTACTGCAACTACAAAAACACCCATGATCCCAACATGCAAATCTAACCCGATTTTAAAAATAATTAACTATACCCTTATTGATTCACCCACCCCATCCAACATTTCCATATCATGAAACTTCGCTCACTCTTGCAACCTGCCTAATTCTACAAATTATTACAGGCTGCCATAATACACTATTATTCAATTGTGACACTTCCTTCGCTTCTTCCTCAGTCGCGACACATCGGCCCCGAGACATAACCCACGGGCTGGAATCCTTCACATTCCACGCTTAACTGTGCCTCATATTATTCATCTGTCTCTTTCTACATGTAGGTCGAGGCCTCTATTATGGCTCCTATCTGCTTATAGAAACCTGAAACATTGGCACTGCACTTCTACTCATAACCATAGCAACAGCCTTCATGGGCTATGTACTCCCATGAGGTCAAATATCATTCTGAGGTGCCACTGTTAATTACAAACCTACTATCAGCAGTTCCATACATCGGAACCAATCTCGTCCAATGAGTTTGAGGCGGGTATTCCATTGAGAACCCTACTCTTACACGATTCTTCACCCTTCACTTTATCCTACCCTTTATTATCACAGCCTTTACAACCCTGCACCTATTATTCCTACACGAGACAGGATCAAATAACCCCTGCGGAATTTCCTCCCACTCCGACAAAATTACTTTCCATCCCTACTACACAATCAAAGATATCTTAGGCCGAATCCTCCTCTTTATAGCCTTAATAACATTAGTACTATTCTCACCTGAACTTCTAAGCGACCCAGATAACTATATCCCAGCCAACCCCCTAAACACTCCTCTACACATTAAACCAGAGTGATATTTCCTGTTCGCATATGCAATTTTACGATCTATTCCCAATAAATTAGGAGGGGTGTTGCCACTTCTCCTATCAATCCTTATCTTAGCAATCATACCCATTCTCCACAAATCTAAACCACAAAGTATAGCATTCTGCCCACTCAGCCAATCCCTATTTTGACTCCTAACCACAATTCTACTACCTCTCACCTGAATCGGAAGCCAACCAGTAAACCAGCCCTTTATGATTATCAGACAAGTAGCATCCGTAATATACTTTATCACAATTTCAGTCTTTTTTTTTTTTTTTTTGAGACGGAGTCTCGCTCTGTCTCCCAGGCTGGAGTGCAGTGGCAGGATCTCAGCTCACTGCAAGCTCCGCCTCCCGGGTTCACGCCATTCTCCGGCCTCAGCCTCCCGAGTAGCTGGGACTACAGGCGCCCGCCACCTCGCCCGGCTAGTTTTTTGTATTTTTTTAGTAGAGACGGGGTTTCACCGTGTTAGCCAGGATGGTCTCGATCTCCTGACCTCGTGATCCACCCGTCTCGGCCTCCCAAAGTGCTGGGATTACAGGCTTGAGCCACCGCGCCCGGCCCAATTTCAGTCTTAATACCACTTGCCTCTCCAACCGAAAACAACTTACTCAAGTGAACCTGCCCTCGTAGTACAGATCAGTACACCAGTCTTGTAAACTGGAAATGCAAAACTTCCCCTAGG
>NW_022162812.1:0-4276 GCF_008728515.1 Papio anubis | reverse complement strand
GTAGGCTAAGTATAGTGGCCCACACCTGTAATCCCAGCACTTTGGGAGGCCAACGCGAGAGGATCGCTGGAGCCCAGAAGTTTAAGGCTGCGGTTAGCTGCGACTGCGCCGCTGCACTCCAGCCTGCATGGTAGAGTGAGACCCTGTCTCAAGAAAGAAACTGTATGACTTGAGCCCTGAATCTGTAGGTTACCAGACCCCAGTAGCAATGAGCTTCCCCTGCCTATTTCTGTGTCTACTGTCCTGGCACTTAAGTCCTGGAAGGGAAGGCAGAGACTTCAGCATGGTGGCACCGAGGCCCTCGCCAGCCCTGGAGGCGACAGGAGACAGCCTGGCTGATGGGGCCCTGTGATTATTGCCTGTGATTATTGTGATTGTTTAGTTACTGGACTCAGCTGTAAAGGGGAGCAGTCTCTTGGCCCCATTAGCCATTTATTCAGTCATTTATTTCTACCAGCATCCACTCGAGGACATTTACTTTTTTTTTTTCTTTTTTTTTGAGACAGAGTCTCGCTCTGTCGCCCAGGCTGGAGTGCAGTGACATAATCTCGGCTCACTGCAACCTCCGCCTCCCGGGTTCAAGCGATTCTCCTGCCTCAGCCTCCCGAGTAGCTGGGACTACAGGCGCCCGTCACCACGCCCGGCTAATTTTTTTGTATTTTTAGTAGAGACGGGGTTTCACCGTGTTAGCCGGGATGGTCCCGATCCCCTGACCTCATGATCCACCCTCTTCGGCCTCCCAAAGTGCTGGGATTACAGGCGTGAGCCACCGTGCCAGGCCTTGATGACATTTTTTTCTATAGAGTATAAATCATTTATAAACTTTAATTTTGTTGCTCAAGTTGTCCTCCATGTTTGGCCATTGTGAGCCCCTTCCAAATGGCTTCCTATGTCCATTTGATATGTCCCGGGTCATTTTTTGTTGTTGTTATTGAGACGAAATTCACATATTATAAAATTAACCATTTTATTTTATTTTTTTATTTATTTTTGAGACGGAGTCTCACTCTGGGTCGCCCAGGCTGGAGTGCAGTGGGGTCGATCTCGTCATCATAAGCTCCGCCTCTCCCGGTTCACTTATTCTCCTGACGCCAGCCTGAGTAGCTGCTGAGACTATAGGCTCGCCACCTCAGCCTGCCAGTTTGTATTTTAGTAGAGACGGGTTTCACCAGGTTAGCAGGATGGTCTCTGACCAACCCTAACCCTGCAGGACCCGCCTGTCCCGGCCTCCCAAAGTGCTGGGATTACTGGCTTGAGCCACTGCTGGGCCTGCCAAAATTAACCATTTTAAAGTGTGCTGTTGGAGCTGTGTTAATACATTCACATTGGTTTGCAGCCTGCCCAGCTCTGAATTGGCCTTTTTGAGATGGAGTCTCACTCTGTCACTCCAGCCAGCTAGAGTGCGGTGAACGCCATCTCAGCTCACATTGCAAGCTCCCTCCCCGGAGTTCACGTTTGCCTCCTCCTGCCTCAGCCTCCCAGTAGCTGGGACTACAGGCTACTCTCCGCCACCACGCCTGGCTAATTTTTGTATTTTTAGTAGAGACGGGCTTCCACCCGTGTCAGCGCAGGATAGTCCTCTCATCTCCTGACCTCGCGATCCCACTTCCATCTCGGCCTCCCAAAGTGCTGGGATTACAGGCGTGAGCCACTGCACTCGGCTGGAATTGGCCATTTTAACGACTATTTTATTTACTTACTTATTTTAGAGAAGGTCTCGCTCTATCATCCAGGCTGGAGTGCACTGGCACAATCATAGCACAATTTAAAAAATAATCTTGGCTGAGCGCGGTGGCTCACGCCTGTAATCTCAGGACTTTGGGAGGCCAAGGCAGGTGGATCACCTGAGGTCGGGAGTTCGAGACCAGCCTGACCAACATGGAGAAACCCTGTCTCTACTAAAAATCCAAAATTAGCCGACGTTGTGGTGGGTCCCTGTAGTCCCAGCTACTTGGAAGGCTGAGGCAGGAGAATTGCTTGAACCCGGGAGATGGAGATTGTAGTGAGCCTAGATCGCGCCATTGCACTCCAGCCTGGGCAACGAGAGTGACACTCCAACTCCAAAAAAAAATTAAAAATTTAAAAATAAAACAAATAAATAATAATCTCCCAGCCTGGCGTGTTGGCTCACGCCTGTGATCCCAGCACTTTGGGAGGCTGAGGCAGGCAGATTGCTGGAGCTCAAGAGTTTGTGACCTGCCTGTGCAACATGGTAAGACCCTGTTACTACTAAAAATACAAAAAATTACCCAGGCGTGGTGGTGCACACCTTTGGTCCCAGCTACTTGGGAGGCTGAAGTGGGAGGACTGCTTGAGCCTGAGGGGCAGAGGTTACAGTGAGCCAAGATCACGCCACTGCACTCCAACCTGGGCAACAAAGTGAAACCCTGTCTCAAAACATAATAATAATCGCCCTTGCATGGGGGCAGGTCCTTGCACTGGCTGCCCTAGCCAAGTACCATGGCTGGTTCTGGGATGTAAATGCCTGGCTTTGAGTCCACGGAATAGACTTTCCTGTCTCCTGAGAGCACTGATTCTTCCACGGCAGCCCAATGCTCTGGGGCCTCGGTGTTAGGCCACTAACCAGCTACTTACTGAGCTTCTCAGGAGACAGAGCTGGCTGTCTCACCTCACCTCACCACAAGGTGGGGTGAGCGGGTCATCCGACCATCATCCACCCATGCATCCTGATTTATTCAGTGCTTCTGTGGTCAGCACAACATCCTTAAACTGCACGTTCGGGCTCACACCTGTAATCCCAGCACTTAGGGAGGCCAAGGCGGGCAGACCACTTGAGGTCGAGAGTTTGAAACCAGCTGGCCAACAAGGTGAAATCCCATCTCCTCTAAAAATTCAAAAAAATTAGCCGGGCGTGGTGGCAGGCACCTTTAATCCCAGCTACTTAGGAGGCTGAGGCAGGAGAATTGCTTGAACCTGGGAGGTGGAGGTTGCAGTGAGCCGAGACCACGCCATTGCACTCCAGCCTGGGCAACAGAGTGAGACTCTGTCTCGATCAGTCAGTCAATAAATGAATGTGCCAGTCCTACTCCCTGGAACCTGCAGCTAAAGGGACTTTGAAAATGGAATGAGATTCTTCAGATGGGAGAGTATCCCAGATTGGGTGGACCCAATGTCAACAAAGGAGTCCTTAGAACCAGGACAGGTTCTCCAGCTGGAGGCAGAGGGGCACAGCAGCTAGACTCAGTCCTTGAACACCTGTGCAGGTCGGCCCAGCCCTATCCTTGGGAGCGATGCTGTCAGTGGGGGACCGACAGGGGGCAGCCCACCCATTTCCATTTCAGGATCCCTCTGGCTGGCTGGGGAAGGGGTTAAGAGGAGATTGGCCGGGCGCGGTGGCTCAAGCCTGTAATCCCAGTACTTTGGGAGGCCGAGACGGGCGGATCCCGAGGTCAGGAGATCGAGACCATCCTGGCTAACACGGTGAAACCCCGTCTCTACTAAAAAATACAGAAATCTAGCCGGGCAAGGTGGCAGGCGCCTGTAGTCCCAGCTACTCGGGAGGCTGAGGCAGGAGAATGGCGTAAACCCGGGAGGCGGAGCTTGCAGTGAGTTGAGATCCCGCCACTGCACTCCAGCCCGGGTGACAGAGTGAGACTCCGTCTCAAAAAAAAAAAAAAAAAAAAAAGAGGAGACAACAGTGGGTGGGCGATTCCGCAGGAAGGTCCTGGAACTCTCCCGACCAGAGATGCTGGCTGGACTAAGGTGCAGGGGGTGGAGTAGGGGAGCAGGGGGCTCAGACACCTGGATTCCGAGGGGCCAGAAAGCTACTGGGCAGGGCGTGGTGGCTCACGCCTATAATCCCAGCACTTTGGGAGGCCGAGGTGGGCTGATCACTTGAAGTCAGGAGTTCGAGTCCAGGCTGGCCAACATGGTGAAACCCCGTCCCTACTAAAAATACAAAAATTAGCTGTGTGTGGAACCAGTTACTTGGGAGGCTGAGGCAGGAGAATAGCTTGAACCTGGGAGGCGGAGGCTTTAAGTGAGCCAAGATCGCGCCTCTGCACTCCAGCCTGGGCAACAGAGTGAGACTCCGTCTCAAAAAAAAAAGCTACTGGAGGGAACTTGGGGGCATGGAGGGGGTCGTCACGGAGGAAGCCCCCCAGATGTGGACGCCCGTAAAAAGATCGGAAGCTGGGAGACCTGGAGGGTGGGGAAGCCGAGGTCCAGTCACTAGGCCAGAGTCCCCAAGACTTGGGCTGGAGAAAGGTCGGGGAAAAGGACCCCACTAGTACGAAAGCATGACCCTGCGCACGCG
>NW_022162811.1:0-4279 GCF_008728515.1 Papio anubis | reverse complement strand
ATCCTGCCTCAGCCTCCCGAGTAGCTGGGACTACAGGCGCCCGCCACCTCGCCCGGCTAGTTTTTTGTATTTTTTAGTAGAGAGGGGGTTTCACTGTGTTAGCCAGGATGGTCTCGATCTGCTGACCTCGTGATCCGCCCGTCTCGGCCTCCCAAAGTGCTGGGATTACAGGCTTCAGCCACCGCGCCCGGCCTGTTATAGTTAATTTACATTTTATATGCAAATCCAAAGTTATTAATTTAATCTATTTAGTAGCCATTAGATTTTCGGTGTCTCTTACTTTAAAGCTTTCAGCAGCATATATTAGTTTCAGAACAGGGAATAGTATCTGTTTGCAAAACTATAAACCAAAAAAATTGTTAGCAATACAGAGAAAAATATTCATGAAAATAGAATAGATCACACTAGGGAAAAGAAATGGTGATAAAATTAATTAAATATCATCTTCCATAGATGCACACTGGTTATCTCTAAAGATGGATTCTACACATGCACACCATTGGCATGGTGTATGTGGAGTATAATTGATTCTGCATATTTAGGAGTATATTAAAAAGTGATATAATTTTAAGAATACCTAACATACCATTTTTTCTCTTAGGTAATCTGTATCATCTAGTACAAATATAGTGGTTGATAAACAAGGGATTATATTGTCAAATGGACTTACACCAATCACTGATCTCACCTAATTCTGAAATATACAAATGATATGCTGGATTTCAGTTACGTATTGCTTAGCCATTAGATTTTTGATTGTCTTAGCACAAAAGCTTTCCAGCAGCATATATTAGTTTCAGAACAGGGAATAGTATCTGTTTGCAAACTATAAACCAAAAATTATTAGCAATACAGAAAAATATTCATGAAAATAGGAATAGATCACACTAGGGAAAAGAAATGGTGATAAAATTAATTAAATATCATCTTCCATAGATGCACACTGGTTATCTCTAAGATGGATTCTACACATGCACACCATTGGCATGGTGTATGTAGATATAATTGATTCTGCATATTTAGGAATTACTTATTAAAAAGTGATATAATTTAAGAATACCTAACATACCATTTTTCTCTTAGGTAATCTGTATCATCTAGTACAAATATAGTGGTTGATAAACAAAGGGATTATATTGTCAAATGGATTTTACCACCAATCACACTGATCTCACCTAATTCTGAAATATACAAATGATTTGTGTATTACTTTCCTACTGCTTCAGTAATAAACTACCACAGACTCAGGAGCATAAAAAAGAACAAATCGTGTTATCTTACACTCTTCCTGTGAGAAATCCAAAATGGGTTTAGCAGGGATAAAATCAAGGTGTCAGCAGAGCTGCATTCCTTCTTGAGGCTCTAGGAGAATCCTTTTAATTTTTTCCTTTTCTCCTGTATTCTTCCAGCTTTAATGGCTGCATCGGCTACAGCCTCTTTTTCTATCATGATAAGCTTTTCTCCAACTCCGACCCTCCTGGCACTTTCTTATAAAGATCTTGTGATTCCACTGAGTTCACCTGGATATTTCAGAATAATCTTCTATCTCAAGATATTAGGGTGCAAAAGTAATTGCTGTTCTTACCATTCAAAGTAATGGTAATATCTTAAATGAAACACATCTTTAAAGCCATCTGTACTGGCTTTGGGAATTCAAACATGAACATTGTTGAGGGGCCATTATTCTACTTACAACAATTTGTAACCAACTAAACAAAAAAGAATCAATAGAGAACTGTCACTCTAAAGTTTATCTGGAGAGGTAAAAGACCCAGAAGAGCTACCACAATATTAAATAAGAACAAAATTTCAGGACTGATTTCCTACTGCCAGACTTAATATAAAGCCACAGTAATCAAAAAAGTGTGATGTTGGCAAAGTAATAGACAAATAAATAAACGAAACACAATAGATAGCCTAGAAATAGCTTCACATAAATATAGTCAACTGATCTTTAACGAAAAAAAAAAAAAATTAAGGTAATACAATAGAAAAAAAAAGTCTTTTCAACAACTGTTGCTGAAACATTACATAAACAGAAAATGCATCTAAAATAAATGAGATAAATGAGTGAAAACATAAACAACAAATGGTGCTGGAACTCCTGGACATCTATATGCAAGAAAGTAAGTTTAAACACAGACTTTATACCCTTCACAAAAATTGTCCCAAAATGGTTCACAAGCCTAAATGCAAAATGCAAAACTATAAACTTCTAAAAGAGAGCATAAGAGAAAATCTAGTTGATCCTGGTTATGGGGATGATTTTTTAAATACAAGACCAAAGGCAAGATATCCGAGAAAAAGTAACTGATAATCTGGAGAAGGGAAGCCATAGACCGGGATAAAAATATTTGCAAAACAACATGCCTGATAAAGGTTATCACCTGAAATATCAAAAAAAAAAAAAAAAAAGCCACTCAAAGCTCAATAAGAAGAAAACACACAATCTAATTAAGGAATAGGTGAAAGATCTCAACAGACGTTTCACTAAAGAACATATGACAATGACAAATCAGAACACAAAAAGGTGCTCTGTGTCATATGCCATTAGGGAAATAAAAAAGAAAACAAAAATAAAATACCTTTACCGGCTTATTATAAGAGTGAGAACACCGAGAACACCAAATGCTGGCAAAGATGTGGAACATAGGAACTCTCATTGCCGGTGTCAATGTAAAATGGTATAGCTACTTGGGAAGACAATTTATCACTTTCTTACAAAATTAAGCACACTCTTACCATTCAGTCTAGCAATCATGCTCCATAGTATTTATCCAAATGAGTTGAAAACTTACATACACACAAAAAGCTGCACACAGATGTTTATAGCGGCTTTACTCCAAACTTTCCAAAACTTAGAAGCAACTAATAAGCCTTTCTCAATCAGAGAATGGAATTAAATGTATCTATTTAGTAAAATATTATTTAGCACTGAAAAAAACTGAGCCATCAAGCCATGAAAAGACATGGAGGAACCTTAAATGGATACTACTTAGTAAAAGAAGAAAGTTCATTTCCATATGACTCCAACTATATGGCATGACGGAAAAGGTAACTATGAAGACACTAAAAATATCAGTGGTTTGAAGTCATTATGAAGAAGGGAAGGATGAATAAGGAGAACACAAAGGATTTTTAAGCAGTGAAACTATTTTGTCTGATACTATAATGGTGAATATATTCCATTGGAAATATGTCTAAACTTATAAAATGTGTAATACCAAGAGTGAACCCTAATGTAAGCTATAGACAGTGTGACAATAATGTGTCAGTGTAGGTTCATCAATTGTAACAACAAATGTACCACTCTGGTGTGAGCAATTGATAATGTGGGAGGCTATGCTTGTGTGAGAGAAGGGGTTATATTGGAAATCCCTCTACCTTCTGCTTCATTTTTTATGAACCCAAAGCTGCTCTAAAAACTAATGTCTTATACAATGAACAAACAAAAAAGATAAAGCATTGTTGCAAGATTTTAATAAATGGCTATACAGATGCTCTGTGACTTACAATGTGGTTACATCCTGATAAATCCAATGTAAGTCAAAAAGTAGTATATGTTAAAAATGCAATAAATACCTTGATAAGCTATCATAAAGTTGAAAATTGTAAGTTAAAGCATTGAAAGTAGCAACCATCTAGATGTGGGAAAATAAATAAATAAGAGAACAACCCAACATCAGTCTCTGGGAAGCTTTGAAATTCTAGATGCTGTCAGTCAGTGAGTGCAAGCCTAGCTGCTTCCGCTACAAAGCCAAAATACAAAAAGCAAAGTTTGATGAAAGGAAAGCAACTTTATGCAAATGCTAGCAGATTGGAAATGTTCAAACTCATGGCTCCAAAAGATTATCTCAAATTTTGGGACTGACTGAGAGGGGTTAAAAAGGGAGACTTGGAATGGGAAACATGAGGGAGTGATGCAGGGTGCAGGTCTACATGTCTTTTTCTGATGGTTATATTGAATAGTTCTCCACCTGCTGTCCCAGCTGGCATCATCTGGACTGTGGTTGGATTGTAGAATTTCCACTTTGAGGTAATCTCTAAGTGGGTAAGAGTTCCATAGCTGGGTCACCATGTCTGGTTTGCTTTAGGATGAGCCCCTGAAGGTTCTAACTAAACATGCCATTAGATAAATATGCATGGTGAAAGGGAGTGCCTCCTGGGAAAATGAGAGAAACAAAGAGGATGAAAGTACATTCCAAGGCTATATTCTGAGTTTAGAAAAAAAGCTTCAAGATTAATTTTATACCTAAAATGCTTGATTACAATTCCCCAA
>NW_022162810.1:0-4280 GCF_008728515.1 Papio anubis | reverse complement strand
GGAGGCCAAGGCGGGTGGATCACCTGAGGTCAGGAATTCCAGACCAGCCTGGCCAACATGGTGAAACCCCGTCTCTACTAAAAATACAAAAATTAACCAGGCGTGGTAGTATGTGCCTGTAATCCCAGCTACTTGGGAGGCTGAGTCAGGAGAATCACTTGAACCTGGAAGGCAGAGGTTGCAGTGAGCTGAGATTGTGCCATTGCACTCCAACCTGGGCAACAGAGGGAGATTCCGTCTCAAAAAAAAAAAAAAAAAAGAAAAAAAAGAAAAAAAATAGACTGGCAAAAAATATGTAAAAATTCTAGCCTATGGGTGGTGGGGCTGTAGGTGGCTTATCCCCCATTTTTATTTGACATTTTAATGTGAAAGGGATATAATTAAGTTGAAATTTTCTTTTTAAAGAAGGAAGAACAAATTCAATGACTATTAACAGCGTACTGTGATCCCTTCCAGTCCTGTCTTGGTGTACATAAAAGCATACATATGACACATATGTAACTATACTACAAATATTGCTTGGCAACTTGCTTCTTTAACATCTCATTTATATTTTTTCCACAGGAATATATACAGTCTACCTCATACTTTTTGATGACTGTATAGTGTTCCACTGTGTGTACAAAACAAATCTCCTTACCCCAATATCGATAGACTTTGTTTCCAAAAATGTTCAGCCTCATGAGTATCTTTGTTGACTCGTTACAGTCTTTCTGGGGGGGGTAGATTTTCATAAGTGGAATTTCTGAGTCAAAGACATGTGCAATTTTGCCAAACTGCTCTCAATAAGTTTGTGCCAGGATACAAGGGTGCCTGTGTCTTCCTTTACCAAAATTGAGTATCATCAACCCTTTTAATTTTGCTAGTTGGATAGATTAAAAAAATATTTTATTAATGATGTTCGTTTCTTTTTCATGTCTTTTGGCTATCTGTATTTTTTTGGTGAATGAATTGCTCATATTCTTTATCTACTTTTTCTTTGGAAATTACACATATTGATATGAGGGTTCTGTACACTGTATGTGTTATACATATTGCAAACATTTTCTTCTATCTGTCTTTAAAAAAACTTTATATTTTTGAGACAAGGTCTCGCCCTGTTGCCCAGGCTGCAGTGCAGTGGCATGATCTTGCTCACTGCAAACTCTGCCCCACCTGGGCTCAAGCGATCCTCCCACCTCAGCCTCCTGAGTAACTGGGACTACAGGACTATAGCCACGTACCACCACGCCTGGCTAATTTTGTATTTTTTGTAGAGACCAGGTCTCACTGTGTTGTCCAGGCTGGTCTTGAACTTCTGGCTCAAGTGATCTGCCTAGATCTGGCTCAAGTGACCCGCACCCAGCCTAAAATTTTCATGTAGTTAAATCTGCATCAATATATTATTTTCTGACTTTTTATTTCATTTCACTCTTAGGAAGGCTCTATTTTAAGATTATAAAACATTCTCTGCATTTTCTTCTACTACTTTAAACGTACACTTATTTTTATTTTTAGAAATTAAAAAACTCGGCCGGGCGCAGTGGCTCACGCCTGTAATCCCAGCACTTTGGGAGCCCGAGGTGGGTGGATCATGAGGTCAGGAGTTCAAGACCAGTCTGGCCAAGATGGTGAAACCCCGTCTCTACTAAAAATACAAAAATTAGCCTCACGTGGTGGCAGATGCCTGTAATCCCAGCTACTCGGGAGGCTGAGGCAGGAGAATCACTTGAACCCAGGAGGTGGAGGTTGTAGCAAGCTGAGATTGTGCCATTGCACTCCAGCCTGGGTGACATAGCAAGACTCTGTCTTGGGGGAAAAAAAAAAAAAAATAGTTCACCTTTCTCCAGTATTAAAAATGCCCCTTTAGGCCGGGCACGGTGGCTCACGCCTGTAATCCCAGCACTTTGGGAG
Organism: Papio anubis; assembly: GCF_008728515.1. Lineage (NCBI taxonomy): Eukaryota > Metazoa > Chordata > Mammalia > Primates > Cercopithecidae > Papio > Papio anubis. The sequence continues at coordinate 2,387 of NW_022162810.1, read as the reverse complement.
CCCGAGGTGGGCGGATCATGAGGTCAGGAGTTCGAGACTAGCCTGGCCAATATAGTGAAACCCTGTTTCTACTAAAAATACAAAAAATTAGCCGGGTGTGGTGGCAGGCGCCTGTAATCCCAGCTACTTGGGAGGCTGAGGCAGGAGAATGGCTTAAATCCAGGAGGTGGAGGTTGCAGTGAGCCGAGATCACACTACTGCACTCCAGTCTGGGCAACAGAATGAGACTCCATCCCCCCACCCCCCCCGCCAAAAAAAGAAATGCCCCCTTTATAGCGATTTACCAGATCAACTGCTCCCAATGCTCTTTAATACGCTGGAGTTTCATACTAAGAAAAATAAACATAAAAAACATTTTGGCCAGGCGCGGTCGCTCACACCTGTAATCCCAACACTTCGGGAGGCTGAGGTGGGTGGATCACAAGGTCAAGAGATCAAGACCATCCTGGCTAACACGGTGAAACCCCATGTCTACTAAAAATACAAAAATTAGCTGGGTGTGGTGGCAGGTCCCAGCTACTTGGGAGGCTGAGGCAGGAGAATCTCTTGAACCTGGGAGGAAGAGGTTGCAGTGAGCTGAGATTGTGCCACTGCACTCCAGTCTGGGCAACAGAGCAAGACTCTTTTTCAAACAAAACAAAACAAAAAACAAAAACAAAAACAAAAAACCTTCTATGGGATGAGAATGGTGGCTCACGCCTATAATCCCAACATTTTGGTAAGCTGAGGTGGGCAGATCGCTGGAGGTCAGGAGTTCGAGACCAGCCTGGCCAACATGTTGAAACCCCATCTTGGCCGGGCGTGGTGGCTCACGCCTGTAATCCCAGCACTTTGGGAGGCTGAGGCAGGCGGATCACGAGGTCAGGAGATCGAGACCATCCTGGCTAACACGGTGAAACCCTGTCTCTACCAAAAGTACAAAAAATTAGCCGGGCGTGGTGGCGGGCGCCTGTAGTCCCAGCTACTTGGGAGGCTGAGGCAGGAGAATGGCGTGAACCTGGGAGGCGGAGCGTGCAGTGAGCTGATATCGCGCCGCCACTGCACTCCAGCCTGGGCAACAGAGGGAGACTTTGTCTCGAGAAAAAAAAAAGAAACCCCTTCTCTACTAAAAATACAAAAATTGGGTCGGGCATGGTGGCTCACACCTGTAATTCCAGCACTTTGGGAGGCCAAGGCAGATGGATCACCTGAGGTCAGGAGTTCGAGACCAGTCTGGCCAACATGTTGAAACCTCGTCTCTATTAAAAATACAAAAATTAGCCAGGCGTGGTGGCAGGCTCCTATAGTCCTGGCTACTCAGGAGGCTGAGGAAGGAGAATCACTTGAACCCGGGAGGTGGAGGCTGCAGTGAGTCAAGATACTGCCACTACACTCCAGCCTGGGGGACAGAGGGAGACTCCGTCTCAAAAATAAATAAATAAAAATAAAAAAATTAATAAAAACAAAAAAATTAGCTGGGCATGGTGGTGTGTGCCTGTAATCTCAGCTACTTGGGAGGCTGAGGCAGGAGAATTGCTTGAACCCAGGAAGCACAGACTGTAGTGAGCCGAGATCGTGCCACTGCACTCCAGCCTGGGTGACAGAGCAAGACTCTGTCTCAAAAAAAAAAGGAAGCTGGAAGCCGAATGAGATGGGTCTTTCAACCAAGGAGTTAGAAGGCCATCTGGTGGCAGGGCTGGCAGGGGACCAGGAGTAAATAAGGCCAGAGAGGACACCAGGGTTTGGGAGTGAAGGCACTGAGCTTGGGTCCCCCTCTGGAAGACAATGACCTGAAAGATGTGAGATTTCAGACAAGTTCCCGAACCTTCTGGGCCCTGCTTTCCTCATCTGTAAATGGGATATCAGTCTTACCAGCTTCTTAAAATTCAATACAATAGAGTTGGGCATGGTGGCTCATGCCTCTAGTCCCGGCACTTTGGGAAGCTGAGGTGGGCAGACTGCTTGAACTTAGGAGTTGGAGAACAGCCTGAATAACATAGCAAAACAGTCTCTACCAAAAATACAAAAAATTAGCTGGGCATGGTGGTGTGTGCTTGTAGTTCCAGCTACTAGGGAGGCTGAGGTGGGAGGACTGCTTGAGCCCACGAGGTAGAGGCTGCAGTGAGCCAAGATTGCACCACTGCACTCCAGCCTGGGAGACAGAATGAGATCCTGCCTCAAAACGAACAAACAAACAATAAAGGAAATCCCTACCATACTATCAGGGGCATTTTGGCTGAGCGTGGTGGCTCACGCCTGTAATCCCAGCACTTTGGGAGGCTGAGGCTGGCGGGTCACCTGAGGTTGGGAGTTTGAGACCAGACTGACCAACATAGAGAAACACTATCTCTACTAAAAATACAAAATTAGCTGGGCGTGATGGCACATGCCTGTAATCCCAGCTACTC
>NW_022162809.1:0-4281 GCF_008728515.1 Papio anubis | reverse complement strand
GTGGTTTATATCTTTATTATGTCTTCCTACCTGGGAACATGACATGACATGACATGAGTTTTTCATTGATTAAATATTTGTTTATGTGTTTCAGGAGGGCTTGCTTTTTTGTCGTTGTTGTATAATGGGTCTTCTTGCCAGTATAATGCTAAATTATTGTGATGGTAGTGGGCATCCTACTTTATTCCCAATTTTTTAATTTTTATGGGGAATTCATCTGAGGAACATAACTATTGTGATTGGGCTGAAATTTTTATATAGTTTCCTTAATACAAAGTCTAAGTTATTTTGGCTGTGACGTACCAACTCAGTAAAGTTATATCCTTAGATGAAAATGATATATTTACATAAGTTTATAAAAACATATATATCTGTAAAATATACAATAACAATAGAAATAGTAAAATAATAAAAATAATTGAATGCAACTTAATATTTACCTGGGATATTCAAATTGTCTTTATAAATTTTGTTGAGTCTAAGGTAAAAGACATTGCATTTTGTAATGGTCCTTATTTCCCCAAATTCACTTAACATGCCACTTGAATATTTTAACGGTAAGTATCCCCATGATGTATATATAATAGAGCTTTGAAGAATGCGGCAGATCATATTTTCTAGAAAGGTAACAATAAAATCTCCCTTTCTCATACTATTACACAATGTACCCTCACCCCTCCCTCAATAAAAGGTGGCAAATTTGTTTCCTATTGAATCTGGGTGGGCTTGTATTTGCTTTGATCAATAGATACTGGAAAAGTAACACCCTGTGACTTCTGATGTTAGATCATAAAAGGCATTGCAGCTCATGTCTTACTCATTTGAACACTTGTGCTTGGAGTCCCTAGCCACCATGTAAGGAGTCTGACTACTTTGAGGTTACCATCATGTGAAGAAGTCAAGCCACACAGAAAGGCCATAGAGAGGTACTCCACTTGGCAGTCTTAGTCTTCAAGCCACCCGACCCAAGCACCAGACATCTTAAGATGATTGCAGATCCCAGCCACTAAGCTGTTTCTAGGCTTTGAATCTTTCTACCTAGGCCTCAGGGATCATGGAGCACAGAGAAGCCATTCCCCACTGTGTCTTGCCCAAATTCCCGACCCATTGGAGTCCATGACCACGGAAAATGTTGAACTTTACTGAGACCTGTTTTTCTGGAAAACAATGGCAAACAAATATTTCCACCCCTTTACGTTCTGAGAAATAGCTTACTGCAAATAACCATCCTTCCCCATGTGATGCAGATATGACTTATGAATGCTTCTCTTGTTGACCTATGACCAGGCTAGACATAGCCTCCAAATTCCTGTTCTTTGTTTCATAAATGATCAACTGAACTGTTTTGTCAGTGTTAACTCAGAAATTAAACACTTTAGGTGGGATTATTTCATCATAAAATTATCAAAAATGTCTTCACTCAGATGTTTACTGGATGCTATTTTGAATAAGGTCTTTTTAGAAATTCATTAGAGTAAGGGGAATATTTCATGTTATATTCAAAATTACTTAATTTCACTATAGTTGAGCATGGTATTGATTAATTTTATCTAGGTTCATCTAAAGTGTTATCAATTAAATAAGGATAACATGAAATAAATTGTGTAATTAGTATGTAACAGAAACTTGACTTCTAACACATTGATACATATTAAGCTAAAGAAGAAATACACTAATTGAGCATCGATTGTGCACCAGGTCTTTCATATCCATTACCTCATTTAACCCACAAAGCAATCCTGAGAAAATGTTTTTAATTACATTTTTATAGGTGATAAGATGCTCTTTCTCATGCTAATTTAATTCATCCTTTGAAACTTTAATTCTCTGTAAAATAAAACCCAATCCTTCACATTATAGATGAAGACAAAATCAATACTATGGAAATGAGAAAACATTTCCTTAATGTTTTCATGGCAAAGATAAGACATGACTTGATCTCGTCTGCCTACTTTCCTCTGGGTAACAACTAAAATTTTAGGAATAAACAGGATTGTGGTACACATATACTTAGCTAGGTACGGAAGCAGCGATAAGGAGTTCTAATATGCTTTCTGCACTCATTAGCGTGATGGCCTTTGGCAAATTTTCTGTCCTCTTTGAATTTCAGTTAGGCTGGGGGCTACCAGTTGAGTATTTGTTCCCCACAAAACTAATGCTGAAATTTAATTCCCACTGTGGCAGTATTGAGACATGGGGCCTTTAAGAGGAGATTGGATCATGACATGATTGGTTAATCCATTCATGGATTAATGGGTTATCAGGGGAGGGGAGCTGGTGGCTTTATAGGAGGAAGAAAGACCTGAGCTAGCACCTTGGCACACTCAGCCTCCTTGCCACGTGATGCCCTGCACTCGTACCAGCAAGAAGTTTCTCACCAGTTGTGACCCCTTGACCTGGTACTTCTCAACCTCCATAAATACAAGAAATGAATTCCTTTTCTTTATAAATTACCCAGTTTCAGAGATTGTGTTATGAGTAATGGAAAACTAAGATATTGTGTCCAGCTATAAAATGGAAATATGAATTCCTGACTACATACAATTCCTGAATATTTTAAGGTTAAAATTAGACATGAACTAAGTAGTTCCTGGAAACTGAAGTTTCCAAGTGCTCTTTGAAAGCAATGCACTTAAAATTAGAACTTTGCAAAACCAATGCATGTAGAATCGGAACATGTTCATGTATATTATCTCACTTGACCCTCACTTCCAAACCAAATTTGCTGATATGATCCATATGCCTGCAATGTTTCTCAGTTATGAATACAAAAATCTTACCCAGACTTTAAGACACTTCAAATACCATTTAACCCAAACTTTCCCTGATCCTAATAATTGTGTGCAATTCTTCCTTCCTTAAACAAACAAACAAACAACCTTCCATGGCACTCTGCGCCTTTTGTTTATGACATTGTTAACATTTAGAGTTTTCTTTTCTACAAGTTCTTTCCCACTTCCAGGCTGCAGGCTCTTGGGTACTAAGGACTGTTTATTTACAGAAGCTCCTGCACCCTGTCCTGTGCAGAGAGTGGGAAGCTCAATATGTATTTTTTTGTCAATCGAATTCTGTAAAACTGTGTTAATATTAATAATCTTTCTCTGAGATGTGATAAAAACAACTTTTGATTTTGCACATAAAAATGTAGGGTAAATAATAAAATGAAGGTTAGTAAGCTTCAATGTCTGATTTATCACTGTTGTGAATAATCTCAATTAATTTGATTACGTCCATAGTCTTTGATATATTACAGTTTTTCATGTCCTTGTTAGTGAATTTTCATCTATGCAAAGTAATTTTAAGGGTACCCTATAATCTCAGGGTATATGAGTAATGTTACTCTTTAAAGAAGATCTAAATTAAATAGATTCCTTGATATCAGTAGTATATTTTGTGCAGTTTCTATATAATATCTTCAGGATTATTCCCATCAAAATAATTGGTTAAATTCTTTTTTTATCTTGGAGGGTCTTGACAGCCTTTGGTGCCACTGGTGGATACTCTGTGGTGTGTTCTCAAACAATGTTAATTTCTTCAGCATCCAGTCAGTATGAATTACCTGAGGACTGAATATACAACTTAGTTTTTTTTTTTTTTTTTTTTTTTGAGATGGAGTTTTGCTGTCACCAGGCTGGAGTGTAGTGGTGCGATCTCGGCTCACTGCAGCCTTTGCCTCCCAGGTTCTAGTTATTCTCGTGCCTCAACCTCCTGAGTAGCTGCAATCTAGATCTTTTGATATGACTCTCATTCTTTTTATCTTTTATTTTCAGATAGGAAACTTGGAAGAAAATTAAATACATTACAATTTTAGTTGCTCATTAGCTGCCAATAATAATATAGCCCCCCCTTTTTTTTATTATACTTTAAGTTCTAGGGTACATGTGCACAACGTGCAGGTTTGTTACATATGTATACCTGTGCCATATTGGGGTGCTGCACTCATCAACTCATCAGCACCCATTAACTCGTCATTTACATCAGGTATAACTCCCAATGCCATCCCTTCCCCCTCCCCCCTCCCCATAATAGGCCCTGGTGTGTGATGTTCCCCTTCCCGAGTCCAGGTGATCTCATTGTTCAATTCCCAACTATGAGTGAGAACATGCGGTGTTTGGTTTTCTGTTCTTGCGATAGTTTGCTGAGAATGATGGTTTCCAGCTGCATCCATGTCCCTACAAAGGACACAAACTCATCCTTTCTTATGGCTGCATAGTATTCCATGGTGTATATGTGCCACATTTTCTTAATCCAGTCTGTCACTGATGGACATTTGGGTTGATC
>NW_022162808.1:0-4288 GCF_008728515.1 Papio anubis | reverse complement strand
TTTTTAGCATGAAGGGCTGTTGGATTTTGTCAAAGGCCTTTTCTGCATCTATTGAGATAATCATGTGGTTTTTGTCTTTGGTTCTCTTTATATGCTGGATTACGTTTGTTGATTTGCATATGTTGAACCAGCCTTGCATCCCAGGGATGAAGCCCACTTGATCATGGTGGATAAACTTTTTGATGTGCAGCTGGATTTGGTTTGCCAGTATTTTATTGATGATTTTTGCATCGATGTTCATCAGGGATATTGGTCTAAAATTCTCTTTTTTGTTGTTGTGTCTCTGCCACGCTTTGTTATCAGGATGATATTGGCCTCATAAAATAAATTATGGAGGATTCCCTCTTTTTCTATTTATGGGAATAATTTCAGAAGGAAAGGTACCAGCTCCTCCTTGTATCTCTGGTAGAATTCGGCTGCGAATCCCTCTGGTCCTGGACTTGTTTTGGTTGGTAGGCTATTAATTAATGCATCAATTTCAGAGCCTGTTATTGATCTATTCAGGGATTCAACTTCTTCCTGATTTAGTCTTGGGAGAGTGTAAGTGTCCAGGAAATTATCCATTTCTTCTAGATTTTCTAGTTTATTTGCGTACAGGTGTTTATAGTATTCTCTGATGGTAGTTTGTATTTCTGTGGTGTTGATGGTGATATTGCCTTTATCATTTTTTATTGCATCTATTTTATTCTTCTCTCTTCTCTTCTTTAGTAGTTTTCTAGCTGTCTATCAATTTTGTTGATCTTTTCAAAAAACCAGTTGCTGGATTTATCGATTTTTTTGAAGGGTTTTTCGTGTCTCTATCTCCTTCAGTTCTGCTCTGATCTTAGTTATTTCTTGCCTTCTGCTAGCTTTTGAATGTGTTTGCCCTTGCTTCTCTAGTTCTTTTAATTGTGATGTTAGAGTGTCAATTATAGATCTTTCCTGCTTTGTCTTGTGGGCATTTAGTGCTGTAAATTTCCCTCTGCATACTGCTTTAAATGTGTCCCAGAGATTCTGGCATGTTGTATCTTTGTTCTCATTGGCTTCAAAGAACATCTTTATTTCTGCCTTCATTTCGTTATGTACCCAGTAGTCATTCAGGAGCAGGTTATTCAGTTTCCATGTAGTTGAGCAGTTTTGATTGAATTTCTCAATCCTGAGTTCTAGTTTGATTGCACTGTGGCCTGAGAGAGAGTTTGTTATAATTTCTAATATTTTACATTTGCTGAGGAGTGCTTTACTTCCAACTATGTGGTCAATTTTCGAATAAGTGCTATCAGGTGCTGAGAAGAATGTATATTCTGTTTATTTTGGGTGGAGAGTTCTGTAGATGTCTATTAGGTCTGCTTGGTGCAGAGTTGGGTTCAATTCCTGGATATCCTTATTAACTTTCTGTCTCGTTGATCTCACTGACTGTGGGGTGTTAAAGTCTCCCATTATTATTGTGTGGGAGTCTAAGTCTCTTTGTAAGTCTCTAAGGACTTGCTTTAGGAATCTGGGTGCTCCTGTATTGGGTGCATATATTTATAGGATAGTTAGCTCTTCTTGTTGAATTGATCCCTTTACCATTATGTAATGGCCTTCTTTGTCTCTTTTGATCTTTTTGGTTCAAAGTCTGTTTTATCAGAGACTAGGATTGCAACCCCTGCCTTTCTTTGTTTTCCATTTGCTTGGTAGATCTTCCTCCTTCCCTTTCTTTTGAGCCTATGTGTGTGTCTGCATGTGAGATGAGTCTCCTGAATACAGCAAACTTGTCTCTTTATCCGTTTGCCAGTCTGTGTCTTTTAATTGGAGCAATTAGCCCATTTACATTTAAGGTTAATATTGTTATGTGTGAACTTCATCCTGTCATTATATTAGCTGGTTATTTTTTTCATTAGATGATGCAGTTTCTTCCTATAATCTATGGTCTTTATAGTTCGGCATGTTTTTGCAGTGGCTGGTACTGATTGTTCCTTTCCATGTTTAGTGCTTCCTTCAGGAGCTCTTGTAGAGCAGCCCTGGTGGTGACTAAATCTCTCTGCATTTGCTTGTCTGTAAAGGATTTTATTTCTCCTTCACTTATGAAACCTAGTTTGGCTGGATACGAAATTCCGGGTTGAAAATTCTTTTCTTTAAGAATGTTTAATATTGGCCCTCACTCTCTTCTAGTTTGTTGAGTTTCTCAGTTGGAAATGCAGAAATCACCTGTCTTCTGTGTCGCTCACACTGGGAACTGGAGGCTGTAGCTGGTCCTATTCGGCCATCTTCCTCACTCCTATATGTGGAAAAGAAAATCACTATTGATTCTGTGTGGTTCCAATGTGGAAAAGAAAATCACTATTGATACTGTGAGGCTAAAACTGATGTGATGGTATTAGAAAGCCAGTGAACAAGTGGTGGCTGGTTTGAGCTAAAGCGCCTCCTCAGGGAAGCATACGCTTGCTAAATTGCTGCATTATGGGTCTGGATGAAGGTGAGCTTCGGTTTCTGAGGCAAGTTCACTTACAATAGGGGAAGTTATACATGGTGAAATAGACTTACAGTCACTCGTTGCTTATTGATGAGATTCATTCTGAGAAATGCATCACTGGGCAGTGTTGTTGTGGAGATTTTAAAAATTGTGCACTTACACAAACCTAGATGGTCTAGCCTACTACACATCTAGGCTATATGGTGTAGCCTGTTGCTTCTATGCTAGAAATCTGTACAGCATGTTTCTGTACTGAATACAGTAGGCAATTGTAACACAAATCACTAGGCAACAGGAATTTTTTTTTAGCTCCATTATAGTCTTGTGGGACCATGGTTTTATATGCCGCCCATCATTGGCCATACATTCTGTGGCACTGCATGACTGTATCTGTTTTAGACAGGATTTCCTTTGTTTGTAACTTTGTTACCAGGAAGGGGGTCCCAATTCAGACCGTAAGAGAGGGTTCTTGGATCTTGTACAAGAAAGAATTGGAGGCGAGTTCATAAAGTGAAAGCAAGTTTATTACAAAAGTAAAGAAATAAAAGAATGGTTATTCAATAGGCAGAGCATCCCAACAAGCTGCTCGTTGCCCATTTTTATGGTTATTATTTGATTATATGCTGAACAAGAGGTGGCTTATTCACAAGTTTTCTGGGAAAGAGGTGGGCAATTCTGGGAACTCAGGGTTCCTCCCATTTTAGATCATATAGGGTAATATCCTGACATTGTCATGGCATCTGTAAGCTCTCATGGCACTGGTGGGAGTGCCTTTTAGCATGTTAGTGTATTATAATTAGCATGTAATGAGCAGTAAGGATGAGCAGAGGTCACTCTTGTCATCATCTTGGTTTTGATGGGTTTTGGCCAGCTTCTTTACTGCAACCTGTTTTATCAGCAAGGTCTTTATGATCTGTATTTTGTGTCGACCTCCTATCTCATCCTGTGACTTAGATATCAATATCTGTCTGTCTATCCAACCATTCATCTACTGAATCTATTATTGGTCATTATCTATATCTATAGGAGTTAAAAATCACCACCTTCATTTATCATTCCTTCATTGGCAGTTGTAAAGGCAACTAAGTAGTCTGTTCATTTACTCAAACATTTATTTGGTGCTACCATTTACCAGCATTGCGCCAGGAAACAGAGGAGGACCTCTGAGCCTCCAGGTGCTTTTGATGTGTGTGGTGGGTGAGTGGACACGTAAACAACAGTGTCCATACCTCACCTCTGGGAATGTAACCCAGTAGGTCTCAGCCTCATTTCCTCAGCCCCTATTCAAGATAGAATTGCTCTTGTTCAAATGCCTCTGACTACTTGAAATTGATACAGTAAAATACCTTTGCTGCATAATCTGTGGTGGTTTCTCAGATAGTACAGTCTCATTGGATTTTCAGACAAAGCACTAATCATGTACACAGTCAAGGCTTAACATTGTGTGAAGAATGAAGTCATTACATGATGTGTTTGCATATCACATTTTGACTTTGTTATAAAATACCAACATGAACTGTAATGGAGATTTTAAAATTTTTTCTTCAGGAGTAATTGATTTTCTTTCATTAATCATCTGTCTTGCATCCCTTATTCTCCTAGAAGTTAAAAGTTTATATAATCAAAAGAAGACTCAGTCTGTTTATTTTTTATTTATTTTATAGGAAGTCACTGAATATTTTTTATATGTACAAGTCTTCTGAGACTACTTAATATACGATTTTGACCTTTCTTCTTTTAAAGCATGAAGTCATATTTTTTTTCCTAAGGGTAGAAATATGGAAGAGAGAGGGCGGAGCAAGATGGCCGAATAGGAACAGCTCCAGTCTCCAACTCCCAGCGCCAGCGACACAGAAG
>NW_022162807.1:0-4298 GCF_008728515.1 Papio anubis | reverse complement strand
ACCCATTTTCCCCAGCCCCCTCCAGCTCTCCATACTTCCTGCCTCCCCCTCCTTCTCTATTCCTTCTTGGCTACCATTCCTCTTCCTTCTGTAGGCTCCCACCCTACCCACCACCAGCCTCCCACACGCAGCCTACACTAACAGAAGAATGGGCTACCACGATCTGAGAGGAAGTTGAGGAATATGTTCCTAGTCAGCACACTTTGGGGGATCTTTGCTGGGGAGTGTGAGTGCGGTGACACCAACCGAGATGATGAAAGTCAGCCAGTCCTTGAGGCCTGGGGAGAACCCGCAGATCCAAGGCCACGCAGATCCAAGGCCACGCCATACCTGGGGTGACCCAAAAGAGTCATCTTCCCATTCCAAAAGGCTAAATCTGATTGCCAAAGTCCAAGGAAATTGAAAACAGCAGGAGCCATTGTTTTTGCAAGTCCAGTTCCAAGTGGAAAGATCATGGTGCTTCCTTCCAGCCGCCGCAAGGTCAGCACACAGGAATTTGCATTGCCCAGGACTCAGCCGGTACCCTGGATGCCTGACTGGGGCCTGTCCAGAGAAAAGCTAGGCGTGGGGCCCATTTCTACCTAGGCGGAGGTTCCTGGGGAAGTAGGCACTCACCAAGAGATTACCCCTTACTGTCCTCCTGAGGGTGTGTGGAGCCTCAGCGCTGCTACCTCTTGGACTCCACCCTCCAGATGCCACCAGCTCCTGCTGTCCAGGGCTTGCAGTGAAGTCTCCAAGGCTCTGATATTTGAATCGTCCTGATTTGGTGCGCCAAGAGCTGCCTCCCACAAAGTGAGCAGACGTGGAGAGCTGCCAGATCCAAAAGATAAAATCACAAGGGATTGCCAGCTAGATAGGGACAGAGTCCCCTCTCAATTATGATTTGGATTCAACGGGTAGATGTCATGGCCCCTAAACATCACAGCATGACCAGGACATGCCACCCATGACCTGCAGTGCCCTTGCACCTTGTTAGGTGTAAGTTATTTTACTTTAGCAGACAAGTGTTCTGGACTTTTTCCTTTCTTTGTGGCTAGATCTCTCTCTCTCTCTCTCTCTCTCTCTCTCTCTCTGTTTCCCCATGAGCCCCCCCATTCTCTACCCCACCTTTATTTTCTCTCTCTGTTTCCACCCTGCTGCCCCACTTCGACCTGCTTTCTCCTGTTCAGCTTTCATGGTTCACCCCTTCCCTGCCCATTGGCATCCCCCAAACTAATGCTGCTGCACTGTCCTGGGTGGGGAGATGGGTATGGCTGTAGACGGTGCCCTCCAGAGTGTCCAGGATGGGGAAACACGGTGCAGCGGCCAGTATAATGGTTTAAAAGAATGGCCACTTTCAGAAGCCTTTCACATCTCCTAATCTGGGATCTTTTGGGACTAAAATGTTATGGACCACAGTGGAATTCTTCATCCTCCAGGACCTTGTGGTGGATGCCTTCTGTCACTGAGCTTTCATGGTGTGCCAGGCCCTGCTCTTGGACAGTGTCATCATTGTGAGGAAGTCTCAAGTCACCACTCATAGAGGGGGTCTGGAGCGCACCTCTGCAGGCATCAAGAGGTGTCAGAGAGAAAGGGGCATGACCAGTTTGTATCTTTCCCACGTAGCCACTCATTGGGTCCTTGGGGAGTGAGTCAGTGCAAGGAAGAAGCCCAGTGAGAAAGCAAATGTACAACATCAGACCTGGGGCTGAGGCCCCCACCTGCGGGGCAGCCTCTGAAGCAGGCAAGGGGCAGCAGGGAAGGTCGTGGCCTGGTGTAATCTGGTGTCGGGTGCCCCAGCTCGTTCATGTGGATGCCCAAACTTACCCAAAGGTGAGATTCAATATCTCACTTCAGAGGATCTGTTCAGAGGATTCAATATCTGTTCTTCAGAGGAGAATGTGTCTTCAGAGGAGAATGGAGAAGTTGGGGAGCACCTTCTCACCCCATGCTAACTGTATTTGATGTTACAGTATGCTATCTCTGTGCTATAATTCGTTAGCATGTGGCCATTAATGGAAATGATTGATGGTTTAAGCCCATTCCCAGATATTCTAGTCTTCATCTAAGTTCCCGCCCTTCCTTCCTCCCTTCCTCCCTCTTTCCCTCCTTTCCTTCCTTCCTTCTCTTTCTTTCTTTCTTTTTTTTTTTTTAAGACAGAGTCTCGCTCTGTACCCCTGGCTGGAGTGCAGTGGCACGATCTCGACCTCGGCTCACTGCAAGCTCCGCCTCCCGGGTTCACACCATTCTCCTGCCTCAGCCTCCTGAGTAGCTGGGACTACAGGTGCCGGCCACTGCGCCTGGCTAATTTTTTGTATTTTCAGTAGAGACAGGGTTTCACCGTGGTCTCGATCTCCTGACCTTGTGATCCGCCCACCTCGGCCTCCCAAAGTGCTGGGATTACAAGCGTGAGCCACCAAGCCCGGCCTTTCTCTTTCTTTTAAAATAGACCACTTTGCACTGAAATCTAAGTTCTTTTTCTGATTTAATTATCTCACAAAATTTGCCAAAATCTCTGAAGCTGCCTTTATCTTTCAGTCAGGGAGCTCATTCTGTAGCCTGAAGTTCCTCCCTGTCTCCTCCTTTGATCTGTGGTTCTAAGTATTTAGCAAGTTCTGCCCTCCAAGGTGGTTTCACCCTGTCCTTACAGGAACCTACACTGTCTGGAATGCCGATGTCACTATGACCTAACTCATCTGCCATCTGGAATCCAGGGGCACCCCCAGGCACAGAAGGTGAAGGCACAGACAGTGAAGCCTTCAACTCCTCTGACTCCAGGTTGGTGAATCTCAATGCCAAGTATTAACTACACGATATCAGGATGCCACCAAAAATTGAATTTAGAGCTTTCACACTCTAACTTAGAAAAATTCGTAGATATTACTTTATAGAACAGTTCTAGGCTTACAGATAAATTGAGCAGCTACTATAGAGAGTTCCCATGTGCCTCCCTGTCCTTCAATACACAATTTCCCCCATTAGTATCTTGCAGTAGTGTGGTACATTTGTTACATTAGATGAACCAATATTGATAATTATCATCAACTAAAGTCTACAGTTTACATTAAGTGTTCCATCCTTTATCTTATTTTTTTAAACAATTCTGTGGGTTTTGAAAATTCCAGTGTCATGACTCCCGAATACTGTATCATATGTAATAGTTTCACTGCTGAAAACCCCCTGTGCCTCATTAATTCATCCCTCCTTTCCCTCCTTCACTCTTGGCAACCACTGATCATTTTACTATCTCTGTCTTTTTTACTTTCTCAGAATGTCCTACAGTTGGAATTATATAATATGTAGGTTTTCAGACTGGCTTCCTTCAAGCGTTATGAACTGAACGTTCCTTTATGTCTTTTCATGGCTTGATAGCTCGTTTCTTTTCATCACTGGCTAATATTCCATTGTGTGGATACACCACAATTTGTTTATCCATTCACTTGTTGAGAAGAACATCTTGGTTACTTTTAGTTTTTGACAATAACAAATAAAACTGCTGTAAATACTTGTGTGCAGGTTTTCGGGTGAACATAAGCTTTCCTCTCATTTGGCTAAATAAGTCATTGCAAGATTATATGGTAAGACTATGTTTAGCTTTGTGAAAAAATAAAATAAAAAATAAAAAAAACCCTCCAAACTATTTTCCAAAGTGATTGTACCATTTTGCATTTCCATCAACAGTGAATGAGAGTTCCTGAGTCTGTTTGACAGCTTTTGGGATTGTCACTTTTTACAGATTTTAGCCACTCTAATAGGTGGGTTCTGTTACCTCATTGTTTCATATGCAATTTTCTAATGACAAATGACTTTGAGTATCTCTTTCATACGCTTATTTGCTCTCTGTACATCTTTTCGGTGAGGTGTTCAGATCTTTTGCCTACTTCTAAATTGGGTTGTTCACTTTCTTATTATTGAGTTTGAAGAGCTCTTCATTTATTTTGGACACCAGCCCTTCATCAGATCTGTATTTTGCAGATATTTTCTCTCAGTCTATGACTTGTTTTTTCATTCTGTTAAAACAGTGTCTTTCACAGAGCAGAAGGTTTTAATTGTAATGAAGCTCAACTTTTCAATTTTGTTTCTTTCATGGATTGTGCTTTTAAGGCTGTTTCTAAGAAATCATTACCAAACCCAAAGTCACCTAGCTTTTCTCCCGTGTTATCTCCTAGGAGTCCTGTGGTTTTGAACCTTACATGTAGCTATAAGATCCATTTGTGAAAGTTGTAAGATCTGTGTGTACATTTATGTATTTTTTCATGTGGAGGTCCAGGTGTTCTAGCAGCATTTGTTGGAAAGGCCATCCTTGCTCTGTTAAATTG
>NW_022162806.1:97411-122052 GCF_008728515.1 Papio anubis | reverse complement strand
CTGGTCTCAAACTCCTGACCTCAAGTAATCCACCTGCCTTGGCCTCCCAAAGTGATGAGATTACAGGTGTGAACCACCATGTCTGCCCTACAAATCTTTAAAAAAAAAACACACACACACACACACTTCCTTGGTAGTCCTGAGTGACTTCCTTTATGTGACAGTTATGAGGAAGACCTGAAATTATAGTGGTTTGGTTACATTACTGTTAGTCACCAGGCCTAC
The DNA here is from genome assembly GCF_008728515.1 of Papio anubis. Classification (NCBI taxonomy): domain Eukaryota; kingdom Metazoa; phylum Chordata; class Mammalia; order Primates; family Cercopithecidae; genus Papio; species Papio anubis. Next base: position 121,827 of record NW_022162806.1, on the reverse strand, counting down.
TCTAAATTAGAAAAATAAAGTGCAACTCTAAATTATCCTTGAGTACTGGTAGATTAGGAAAAATAATTGAATGAAAACTGCTTATAGTCATCAAACTTATTATAAGATAATTTCCATCCCTATAAAAATAATTTGAATTAAGAGTTTACTTGCCGAATATTTTCTTTTTCTGGCCTTCTGAGGATGCTGTGGAAGAATAATTGTCTCACCTAGAGCAGATTGTAAATAATCAGTAGAAAAATAGAAGTTCTGCATTGGATTTGGTTGTTGGTATTTATTTTTAGTCTTGGAAATCAAATAGCTAAGTCAGAAATCAAAGTGGTATGTATAATTGTTGTAATTCTTATGAGGATCAGATCTCATATTCAGTGGTTTGAATATATGTCTGTAAAACATCAAGAAGTACCAAATATTGTAATCAGTCTGTGAGGCTTTGTGAAAGTGACAATGCACAGAAAACTTATGATCTACAATATATGTTGAAAGAGGTTAAGTAAAATAGTTTTTCATCATAAGTTGTCTTATTATAAAATGTACTACATGGTGGTTTCTTCTCAGCAGATATTAATTTTATCTCACTCTTTATCATCTTCTCTTTTTTTCTGACTTCTTTCTACTTTTCATTTTTCATGATATTTCTCTTTATTTTCAGTTATCTTGAGAAGTCAGCACATTGTATATTTGGTTCACTGTAGTTTTTTATTTTCTTAGAGGGATGTCTAAATATATTGGATTTATCTGCTCTATAAACTTTGTTTTTCTTACATCAATAAAGTATTACTGGCTATAGGCTATAGTCATTTGTGTAATTTTAATTGATTTTACTTTATTTTCTCCCAGATTCGCCTGAGTGATCTTATAGCAGCCAGAATATTAAGGTATACAGATTTTGATACTTTAATATACCCCTGTGCTCCCGAATTTGACTTCATGGAAAAAGCGGTATGAATGTTTCTTTTCTCCTTCTCTACTAATAGGAGTTTTTGCTCTAGTTTTTTTTTAATCTGAAAGTCAAAATTTTTACTTAGAAACAGTCAACTTATTTTATATTTTTTTACTGTAACTGCTAATCCACCTTCCTCACTTGTTTTTTTTTTTGTCTGTAAAATAAAAAAAAAAAAAACAGCCTCATATCTTATAGAGTTATTGATGATGGGTAAATGAGATAATCTGAGAAGAGTGTTTAACATACTATATGACCCATAATAATTACTATTATTTTCAATTACTTTCAGTAATCTAGGCCACTTGGAAATATGGGACCATTCAGGAAAAAAGTCTCAATTCTTGTTTCTGTTTTTAAGAAATTCAGTTTTATTACAGTTAACACCCCAAATATTACAACATTTTTAACAAGGTGTTACCAAGAAAGGTATGCTACTGATGAGTTTTAATGAACATATAAAAATTCATTTTAAATTATGCAAATGCAAGGTATTATTCTTTTTAAAAAGTTCATGCAATAAAGCTTTAAAATATAGGCTGGGCGTGGTGGTTCATCCCTGTAATCCCAGCACATTTGGAGACTGAGGCAGGTGGATCACGTGAGGTCAGGAGTTTGAGACCAGCCTGACCAACTAGTGGTAACCCCATCTCTACTAAAAATACAAAAATTAGCCAGGCATGTTGGTGCATGCCTGTAGTCCCAACCTGAGTAGGAGGCCGAGACAGGAGAATTGCTTGAACCCTGGAGGCAGAGATTGCAGTGAGCTGAGATGGCACCAGTGCACTCCAGCCTGGGCGACAGAGTGAGACTCTGTATAAAAAAAAAAAAAAAAAAAGATTGTCTTGGCAATGCGGGCTCTTTTTTGGTTCCATATGAACTTTAAAGCAGTTTTTTCCAATTCTGTGAAGAAAGTCATTGGTAGCTTAATGGGGATGGCATTCAATCTATAAATTACCTTGGGCAGCATGGCCATTTTCACGATATTGATTCTTCCTATCCATGAGCATGGTATGTTCTTCCATTTGTTTCTGTCCTCTCTTATTTCACTGAGCAGTGGTTTGTAGTTCTCCTTGAAGAGGTCCTTCACATCCCTTGTAAGCTGGATTCCTAGGTATTTTATTCTCTTTGAAGCAATTGTGAATGGGAGTTCGTTCATGATTTGGCTCTCTGTTTGTCTGTTATTGGTGTATAAGAATGCTTGTGATTTTTGCACATTGATTTTGTATCCCGAGACTTTGCTGAAGTTGCTTATCAGCTTAAGGAGATTTTGGGCTGAGACAATGGAGTTTTCTAAATATACAATCATGTCATCTGCAAATAGGGACAATTTGACTTCTTCTTTTCCTAATTGAATACCCTTTATTTCTTTCTCTTGCCTGATTGCTTTAGCCAGAACTTCCAACACTATGTAGAATAGGAGTGGTGAGAGAGGGCATCCCTGTCCTGTGCCAGTTTTCAAAGGGAATGCTTCCAGTTTTTGCCCATTCAGTATGATATTGACTGTGGGTTTGTCATAAATAGCTCTTATTATTTTGAGATACGTTCCAAGGAATTTATTGAGAGTTTTTAGCATGAAGGGCTGTTGAATTTTGTCAAAGGCCTTTTCTGCATCTATTGAGATAATCAGGTGGTTTTTGTCTCTGGTTCTGTTTATATGCTGGATTACATTTATTGATTTGCATAGACAATCCTAAGCCAAAAGAACAAAGCTAGAGGCATCACGCTACCTGACTTCAAACTATACTACAAGGCTACAGTAACCGAAATAGCATGGTACTGGTACCAAAACAGAGATATAGACCAATGGAACAGAACAGAGCCCTCAGAAATAATACCACACATCTATAGCCATCTGATCTTTGACAAACCTGAGAAAAACAAGAAATGGGGAAAGGATTCCCTATTTAATAAATGGTGCTGGGAAAATTGGCTAGCCATAAGTAGAAAGCTGAAACTGGATCCTTTCCTTACTCCTTATATGAAAATTAATTGAAGAAGGATTAGAGACTTAAATGTTAGACCTAAAACCATAAAAACCCTAGAAGAAAACCTAGGTAATACCATTCAGGACATAGGCATGGGCAAGGACTTCATGTCTAAAACACCAAAAGCAACGGCAACAAAAGCCAGAATTGACAAATGGGATCTAATTAAACTAAAGAGCTTCTGCACAGCAAAAGAAACTACCATCAGAGTGAACAGGCAACCTACAGAATGGGAGAAAATTTTTGCAAGCTACTCATCTGACAAAGGGCTAATATCCAGAACCTACAAAGAACTCAAACAAATTTACAAGAAAAAAACAACCCCATCAAAAAGTGGGCAAAGGATACGAACAGACACTTCTCAAAAGAAGACATTTATACAGCCCAACAGACACATGAAAAAATGCTCGTCATCACTCGCCATCAGAGAAATGCAAATCAAAACCACAATAAGATACTATCTCACACCAGTTGGAACGGCAATCATTAAAAAATCAGGAAACAACAGGTACTGGAGAGGATGTGGAGAAATAGGAACACTTTTACACTGTTGGTGGGACTGTAAACTAGTTCAACCATTGTGGAAAACAGTGTGACGATTCCTCAAGGATCTAGAACTAGAAATACCATTTGACCCAGCCATCCCATTACTGGGTATATACCCAAAGGATTATAAATCATGCTGCTATAAAGACACATGCACACATATGTTTATTGCGGCACTATTCACAATAGCAAAGACTTGGAACCAACCCATATGTCCATCAGTGACAGACTGGATTAAGAAAATGTGGCACATATACACCATGGAATACTATGCAGCCATAAAAAAGGATGAGTTCATGTCCTTTGTAGGGACATGGATGCAGCTGGAAACCATCATTCTCAACAAACTATCACAAGAACAGAACACCAAACAATGCATGTTCTCATTCCTAGGTGGGAATTGAGCAGTGAGAACACTGGACACAGGAAGGGGAACATCACACACCAGGGCCTGTCGTGGGGTGGGGGAAGAGGGGAGGAATAGCATTAGGAGATATACCTAATGTAAATGACGAGTTAATGGGTGCAGCACACCAACATGGCACATGTATATATATGTAACAAACCTGAGTGTTGTGCACATGTACCCTAGAACTTAAAGTATAATAAAAAATAATAATAAATGTAAATAAATTAACTTGCTATTTATTGAGATAGATGTTCAGTTTTAGTAAATGCTCTATGAGGATTTTTTAAATGTTCATTTCTTATTTGGGGGAAGTTCAAAGTTACATGTTAATGTGCTATTCTAAATGGTCTAGTACACCAACTTATTTTTCTACTTCTTCTGTTTTCTTAGAATGCTATCTTCACATACAACATTAAAAATGAATTTTTAAAAATTGTCTTATAATTTTAATAGTGTTTGCTTTATATAGATAGTGCTGTTGTTCATTGCATGATTATTATAGGATTGTACTTTTGATTATTATAAAGGATATTCTTTGCTTTACTTAGTGATTTTTGCTGTAAATTTTTCTTTGTAGAAAATTAGTATTGCCACATCTGCTTTTTTATAGATTTGCCTGGTTTACCTGTATTTACGCTTTATTTTTTTTTAACATTTTTGTGACATTTTGGTTTTGGTATATTTCTTACTGTTAGATTTTTTTTTCTATTTAAATTCCTCTGATACTCATTTTCTAATTGGTGAATCTAACCCATTTTCATATTAACTGTGATAACTGGTGTGTTTATACTTCTTCCTGCCATCTGATTTTATGTTTTCTATTCATCGTGCTTTTCAAAAATTATTTTCTTGATACTTGCTGAATTGTTAGCTGTATTCCATTTCTATATTTCCTGATGGTTTTTCTTAAATTAGTAGCAAATATATTCATCTTGATACTAAGAATTCATCAGCATCTAAAACCTGTTACTACCAATGGTAATAGCTAATAGTTATTATTTCCTGTATGTCTGACAGTATTTTAAGCTTCTTACCAGTATTAACTCAATAAATCCTCACAACCACCTTGTAAGAAGGGAGTCAGTTATTCTCATTATTTACAGATAAGGAAACCAGTAAGAAGGTAAGTAATTTTCCAAAAGGCACACAGCTAGTGAGTAGTGGAGGCAGAATTCATACTCAGGCTCTGTATTTAGAGACCTGCTTGCTTCAGCACTGAGCTGTCGGAATATTGTTACTTGTCCCTGCCTACACACCCTCTCCTTCCAGGTTATGCTGAAATTTACTTCTAGATTGTTGTCTTATCTCTTATGTTTTAAGAAATCTCTAAACATTTACATTAAAGACATCAGCAATCTTTGGACTTGACTTCAAATTTTACTGATTTATTTTTCCTTGACATGTAGAAGTTGGCATGCTTTCTGGGTGCTTTGTTACCTGAAAAATGGCTTTATTTTGCCCTCATATTTGATGGATAGATTGGTTAATAGATATTTGTGGGTTTCATTCAACATTTTGTTGACATTACTTCTTTGTGTTCTAGCATTGAGCATTACAGATGAAAATTTCTATATAGTTTTTCTCTCTGGAAATTTATAAGGTTTGGAGGGGTGATGTGTGTGCTTTGTTGTTCTCTTATTCTTTCACTTTAGCCTCTCTTTCTTGAATTTCTGTTACTGCTTTTATCATATCTATTTCTTCTCTTTCTATGTTGTTAGAGAATATCATCACTGAGTCTTTAATACTGTCAACTTCAGCTGTGTACATGTTGCTCTTCAACCTTCTTTTGAGGCTTTAAATTAGGCAAATATATTTTTCTTAAAATTTCTGAAAACTCCTTTTCACTGGAGCTTATTTTAATTATATGGATGCATGATCCTCTTAAACTTCTGTGAAAATAATAACTGGAGTTTGCATTAGCTGTTTCATGAGAGGTCAAGTTTTTTACTCATTTTGGTGTTTCCTTTTCATGCTATTTATGTCTTGGGATTTGGTTGTATATTCACATTTTTAATTAGCTACTTGATTTAAATAAAGTATCAGTAGTCACTTTCAGGGTTCTTGGTGATTATAATAATTACTCACTACCAGGCTTCTTCCTTGCATACAGCTCACTACAGGAATCTGTAGTGCCTAGAAGATTTCGGGACAAGTGGGGAAACCGCAGTCCGTTAACTGCATACACAGGGAAGGAGCTACAAGGGAGGTAGAATAATTTGGTCTCCACTATTACCTTAAGAAACCTTCCCCTGTCTTCTATTTAAAAAAAACTACTTCATACAAAGGGTAGAAGCTACAAGGGAGATAGAATAATTTGGGCTCCACTACTACCTTAAGAGACCTTCCCCTGACTTCTCTTTTAAAAACCCTATGGGTCTCTGTACCCCTGAACTTACTTTCCACACTTATTTCTCTTTTCACCCTCAAAATCCATATTAGAGTGCCTCTGCAGGCTATAAAGCCTCTCATAAAAGTAAAATACCCAGTCTTTTCAAGAGAAGAATAAAATAGGCAGCCTCCTACCTCTTGTCTTACTCTAATAGAAACTCCATGAAGATAAGGATTGTGTCCATACTGTTCATGCTGCACAGCAGTTGCCCTTATCTGCAGGGCGATGCATCCCAAGACCCCCAGTGGACGCTTGAAACTGCAGAGAGTAACACACCTGATTGCCATCATCGGAACACATTTCTGTTCACATCTTCCACCCACAATTTTGATGCCTTTTCCATCTTAACTAAGCACGTACCATGGACTGTGGCCATAACTTTTGCAGTTGTAGATGCAACAGCAAAACTAGTATTAATTTTTTTTTCTTCACAATTTCATGGATAGATTTGTTCTTACCATAGATCTTAGCCACCTCAGCATATGATGTTTTTTCTTTTGAGAACTTTCACCTTTTCTCTTAAAAGAAAGCACTTTACAGCTTCTCTTTGGCATATCTCAACTGCCAGCATCACTGCTCTTGCACTTTGGGACCATTATTAAGTCAGAAAAGGGTTACTTGAAAATAAGCCCTGAGATACCACCAGAGTCCATCTGATAACTGAGATGGTAACTACGTGATTAACAGGCTGGTGACATATACAGCATGGATATGCTGGACAAAGGGGTGAGTCACGTCCCAGGTAGGTTGAAGCAGAGTGACTTGAGATTTCACTATTCAGTATGGTGCACAATTTAAAACTTAGGAATTGTTTATTTCCTGGAACTTTTTGTTTAATATTTTTGGACTGCAGTTGACCACAGGTAACTGAAACTGTGGAAAGTGAGGATCGGAGGATAAGCAGGGACTGTGGTATTCATTTCATTGCATACTGCCTAGAATACAGTAGGTGTACTATAAGTATTTTATAAAGGGACAACTTTTCTGAAACTAAAAATATTTCTGTTTTACCCAGTAATTTTTCTTCTGGAAATTTATGCTAAGGGAATATTCAGACATGCTTACAAAGTTTTATGCACGAGTGTCTATGTTATTTGTAATTGTGAAAAATGAAAACAACTCAAAAGTTTAACAGTGGTCATCTAAAGTATTCTATACACTGTATATATAGGTTTAATAGAAGGCCATCCTATTCATTTATTCATGAGAGGTACAATCTCCAGGGATCTGTAAGATCTATTTTGTCTTAACCAAAGAACAAATTTTTGACATATCTTGAATATGATGCCTATAAATTATGCCTTTTAAATTGTTGTAATTTTTGTAGTATTATCTGATATTTTTATTTTTATGTATGTTCCTAAGTAGTTTAGAGATACTCAGATTTTTAAGATCAAATAAATGAAGCTTATTTTTATACATTTATAGTATAAAAGACATTCAGTAAATAGATATTTTTGTTTTATTCTAGAAAAAAGCTCCTTGAACACGGTGAGGTAAAGCTTTCATTTTAATCTCTGGTAGACTTGTGTATTACATTCTAGTTTGAGGATAACTGACAAAGGTATAACCTGCTGCTGACGCACCATCAGTCGTGAGTTGTCAGCATTGGTGATACATTTCTGCTGATCCTTCTCACCCTTTCATCTGCTCTCACTTTTGAATAGATATAAGGATTTAAAAGCTAGAAGGCTGATTTATGACGATAGTACAGAATTAAATTAAATTGCATTCATTTAACAATAACAAGCATTTGGTTTCTAGCCTGCTGAGCTAATCAGCTACAGTCCATTAGGGCAGGCGCCCTCGGCCCTGTGACTGGTGGCCATCTGCCACCACGTAGATTTGCTGGTCAGTCAGCGACAAGCTCAGAAGTGTTGAAGGACACAAAAGATACTAAAGTAATGTTCCTGCTCTTCAGTATGTGTAATTTTACAAAGGAAACAAGACAACATTTGATATGGTGCAAAATCGTTTTGTAACGTAAAAAGGAAAAGATCAATGTGGACTAGAGATATTTCCTATTTGATAGAACTTTAAGTGGGTGTTGAGGTAAAGGTCAAATTTACAGGAGTGGGTAACTGAATTTGAACTTAATAGGGATAGTTTATGACACATGTTGAGTATCCCTTATCCAAAATGCATAGGACTAGAGGTGTTTCAGATTTCAGATTTTATTGAATTTTGGAATATTTACACTGTAGTTACTAGTTGAGATCCCTAATCTGAAAATCCAAAATCCAAAATGCTTCAATGAGCATTTGTTTTAGCATAACCTTTGAACATCATATTGGTACTCAAAAGTTTCAGATTTTGGAGCATTGTAGATTTCAGATGTTTGCATCAGGGATGCATTGGTAACTTTGTCACTTTATAGTGAGGCCTACTGTGTTGGTCCTCCGCCTCCTCACACCACCTCCTGCTCTCCCTGGCTCCTCTGCCTGCTCCATTTTCTTGCCAGCTGCACTTATTGCCTTACAGTAGACTATGTAATGGATTTATTTATTTGCTATGTCTATGTATTGTCTGTCTTTCGTTACTAAATGTACTTAAATACAATACAAGGGCAGAAATTGCTCACTGTTGTATCTGAAGCACCCAGAAGAGTTCCTGGAACATAGTAGGCATTCGATAAATTGTTGCTGAATGAATGAATACTAATAGGCTCATTACTAAGTTAGAAGATCTTTGTCTTAATGAATAATATAGTTTCAATATAGTTCATTAATTTAAAAATATGAAAAGTAAAAATGTGATTTTGTCTTATTTGTGTTTTTGTAGCTGACTTTTCACACATTGCAGTTGTTAGCGTTTACTGCCCTTGCTATTTTAATTATGAGGCTAAAGCTGTTTTTGACACCACACGTGTGTGTTATGGCTTCCTTGATATGCTCTCGGCGGGTAAGGGATTCATTCTTGTATAACAATACCATAAAAACTATAGTAACTACACTTAAAGTTACCGCAGCTTTGCTGACGGTAATTCAAAATACAAACACACTAAGTGTTTTTAACTAATTTAAATGATTTAAAATATTACTTCATGATTCACTATAAGCAAGAAAAGCAATTTCAAGTGGCTTTGAAAAGTATTTCTAGATTTTAAATTGATATTTCTATAGCAAGTGATTAGGCAAATATTTCCCCTGTTAATATCCTGTCTATGAACATAACCTTTCGGAGTTCAGGTCTGTGTAAGAGTGCCTGGCACAGTGGCTCACACCTGTAATCACAACACTTTGGGAGGCCAAGGCGAGCAGATCACTTGAGGCCAGGAGACCAGCTTGGCTGACATGGTAAAACCCCATCTCTACTAAAAATACAAAAATTAGTCAGGCATGGTGGCACGTGCCTGTAATTCCAGCTACTTGGGAGGCTGAGGCAGGCGAATCACTTGAACCTGGGAGGCAGAGGCTACAGTCAGCCAAGATCGCACCACATCACTCTAACCGGGGTGACAGAGTGAGACTCTGTCTCAAAAAAAAAAAGAAAGAAAAAAAAAGTTTCCTGGTGGCCGGGCATGATGCCTCACACCTGAAATCCCAGCACTTTGGAAGGCCGAGGTGGGCAGATCACTTGAGGTCAAGAGTTCGAGACCCACCTGGCCAACATGGTGAAACCCCGTCTCTACTAAAATACAAAAATTAGCAGGGCATGGTGGTGTGTGCCTGTAATCCCAGCTACTCAGGATGCTGGGGCAGGAAAATTGCTTGAACCTGGGAAGCAGAGGTCGAAGTGAGCTGAGGTCGCACCACTGCACTCCAGCCTGGGAGACAGAGTAACACTCTGTCTCAAAAAAAAAAAAAAAAAAAAAAGTACCCTGAAGTGCTCATCCAATACCAGAGCAGATGCAGAGTAATTGCTCTAGTATGGTCCCATTTGGCTGAAAGAATCTATAAGAAATTCTGGGGTTCTATCACTGTATCTAACTTACAAAAGAACTAGATAAATTAGCTAGAATATTAGGCCTCAGGTACTTCTACAAACACCTTACTTAGTTTTGATTATGAGTGTATAGCCTTAAAATACCATAATGCCTGTTTTCCTGAGAAGAATCTATATATGTCAAGCTAATAGGACTTCCCTGTCTACTAACGATGTCCACAAAAGGCAGCCAACATGAAAGGATTTAGTTCTAAGATGTTTCACAGTTGTGATTTGTTTATTTTAATCCTTGGTAGTAAATTAGTACTAGAAGGATCAGGCATTCCTTCCTTAATTCTTCCCAGGGGAGAGAAAGTTCCGTTTTCACCTGGGCCCTGTAATGCCAACATATTCGTTGCTTTGGAAACAACCGGAGATGGTAATTCTGTATACATATGTGCTGATATCAAAGGGTAATTCACATTGGTTTGAGTAACAAGGTGAGAATTTATTGTTGACCCTGCAGTACTCTTCATATAAGAACTATAAATAAATGGTTTCTGTCATCAGCTCTTTGGCTGGCTTTTTCGCAGAGTTCGTTTTGAGAATGTTATCTTTGGCATTCTAACAGTGATGTCAATACAAGGTTATGCAAACCTCCATAATCAATGGAGCATAATAGGAGAATTTAATAATTTGCCTCAGGAAGAACTTTTACAGTGGATCAAATACAATACCACACCAGGTGTGTAAGTATTTGGTTATATGCATAGTTTTACACAAACATACAAACACATTTGTGTGTGCTATATAATTGTCATTTCTGATATATGTTTTCATGTGTGTATGACAGATTTCCATAGGCCTTCATACTCTCACAGACTTTGAGCAGACTATTGTAATGTCAATTAAACCCTTTCGAAAGGCAATTTTGTGCTCCCTTTAAGCCCCTCCCAGATAATTATAAAATAATTTAAATTAGCACCAGGAAATTAATGATTTTTCACAAGTTATGTCCTTTAACTCTCAGAGAGCACTATAGCATTTTAACCATAACAATGACAAATCAAAGAAGTAAATCTTTAAAAATGAAATTTCACACCTTGTGCCAGGCACAGCAGAAGATACTCTTGATGGTGGGGAGAACTGGCACCGCTTCTGTCACTCCAATCAGTGCCCTCTCCTCTAATTCTGTAAACAGGTCATCGGCAGAAGAGTTAAAGTCTTAGATATTCTATTTTCTTCACTAAATCATCTCACAGAGATAGTATACATCCTACTTTTAAATACTCCAAAATTTTCTTTTTAGCTTATCTTCTTTTCTTCCTGTCTTTATTCAGAACTATCCCAAGCAGATAGATAATTTTAAATACCTTTCCAGAGAATAAGTATATTCTATAACATTTTCTGTAACTAAATTTGTAAATCTAAGATTATTTTTGATATTTAGAAACTTTCTCTGGTACGAGTTCTTCACTGTGGTTTATTTAAATTTTCTTATGACTCCTGAGCTTGTTTCCTCTTATTTCTTATTTGATAGCCACTTTTTTACTAATTAACCATCATTAAGGTAAATCTTTATAGGCATTAACTAAGATATTTGGTCTATAGCTTTCAAAGGATGTAGGTGACAGCGCCTCGTTAAACTGCCAAGCCAGTTTAATTCGAATTTTAAAAGTAATCCCCAACTGACTTTTTCCACATAGGAGATCAAGGTAGTCACTCCCTTTCTTTACTCTCCCTTACCCCTCCCCAGTTATGGCTGTTTTTCCCAAGCTTTTAAAGATAGCTGCCCTTTTAATCTTTTCTTGTGTCTTTCTTTGTTCTGGTGTTTGTATTACGTTCCTGACAGAGAGCCTACGTTTGGCAACTTATCCTTCTAAGATAACTGCCACAAACCCCCATCTCACTTTTAGATGCCTCTTCTTTGATCTTCTTTTCAATCTGTCTTATTCTCCTTTTAATTACTCTTATTATGAGTTATCTCATGGTTACCACATATTAAAAGCTGTATGAAGTTTTGTAGTATTAGTGGGACTCGTGCTTATATTGAGGCCTGCCACGTAAGGCTGTATAGTTTGTGCACTGCACAAAGGTGACCAATTGAGAGGATAAGTGAAAGCTTAAATCCAGCTTGTGGTCCACTCAGCAAGCCATGTACAAATGGGGCTCTGTCAAGTCAGGGGAATACCTTTTTCTAATCTGTGTGTAGGCTAAATGGAGACTTCCATACAGTGATAGGAAAATACCTGATTTTTCCTTGTTATGCTCATTTACTTCACAGCCAAAAAAACAGAAGGTGGAGGGGGAGGGTATTTCTTCCTCTCTGTCTGCCATAGATGACAACTCAGTGGGTCCAGCTCTTGCTGGACAGGTGTGCCTAGTTTTTTCTGGAAGACCCTGGCCCTGGGCTTTCAGTTCTTCTTGCCCAGCATTTCCCAACCTTAGCACTGTTGACATTGAGGCTGTCCTATGAATTACAAGAAGTCCTTGGCCTCTATCTACAAGATGCCAACAGCATCTCCTCCCTCCTCCCCATAGCGTGACATCCAAAAATGTCTCCAGAGTTGACAGTGCTCCCTAGGGAGCAAAATCATGCCTGCTTGAGAACCACTTCTCTAGCTTAACAGCTTGTCATCATTAATTATTGAGTCTCCAATAATAAATACACATTCTTTGACTGGCTTACATATTTTCAAGTTTGAGGCATATAAAGAAATTTTCATTCAGAGTTGCATTTAGAATGCTTAGTTATATTGGAAAGGAAACCCTCAGGGTTCTCAAAGTTTTTAATTTATGTGGGTACATAGCAGGTGTGTATATTTATGGGGTAGATGGGATATTTTGATACAGGCATACAATGTATAATAATCACATCAGGGTAAATGGAGTATCCATCACCTGAAGCATTGATCCTTTGTGTTACAAACAATCCAGTAATACTCTCTCAGTTGTTTTTAAATGTACAATTAAATTTTGTTGACTATAGTGTTACCAAACACTACATGTTATCCTTTCTTTCTGTTTTGTTTGTGCACATTAACCATCCCCACTTCCCCTCCACCCCCTCGCTATCCTTCCCAGCCTCTGGTAACCATCATTCTATTCTTTTTTTTTTTTTTTTTTTTTTTTGAGATGGAGTCTCGCTCTGTCGCCCAGGCTGGAGTGCAGTAATCGGATCTCGGCTCACTGCAAGCTCCGCCTCCCGGGTTTACGCCATTCTCCTGCCTCAGCCTCCCGAGTAGCTGGGACTACAGGCGCCCGCCACCTCGCCCGGCTAGTTTTTTTGTATTTTTTTAGTAGAGACGGAGTTTCACCGTGCTAGCCAGGATGGTCTCGATCTCCTGACCTCATGATCCACCCGTCTCAGCCTCCCAAAGTGCTGGGATTACAGGCTTGAGCCACCGTGCCTGGCCCATCATTCTATTCTTGATCTCCATGAGTTCAACTCTTTTAATTTTTGGCTCCCACAAATAAGTAAGAACATGCAAAGTTTGTCTTTCTGTACCTGGCTTATTTCAATTAATGTAAAGGACTCCAGTTCCATCCATGTTATGGATAGCATCTCATTCTTTTTTTTATGACAGGATCTCATTCTTTTTTATGGCTGAGTAGCATTGTGTTGTGTCAGTGTACCACATTTTCTTTATCCATTCACCTGTTGATGGACACTTAGGTTGCTTCCAAATCTAGGCTATTGTGAGAAGTGCTGCAATAAACACGGGAGTGCAGATACCTCTTCTGAACATTTATTTCCTTTCTTTGGGGTATATATCTAAGAGTAGGATTGCTGGATCATTTGGTAACTCTATTTTTAGTTTTTTGAGGAACCTCCAAACTCTTCTATATAGTGGTTGTACTAATTTAGATTTTCACCAAAAGTATACGAGAGTTCCCTTTTCTCCACATCTTTTCCTGTCTTATGGATAACCGCCATTTGTTATTGCCTGTCTTTTGAATAATAGCCATTTTAACTGGAGTGAGATTCTATTTCCCTGTAGTTTTGATTTGCATTTCTCTGATGATCAGTAATGTTGAGCACCTTTTCATGTACCTGTTTGCCACCTGTATGTTTTCTTTTGAAAGTGTCTATTCAGATCTTTTGCCCATTTTTAAAGTAGATTTATATATATATATATATTTCCCTACAGAGTTGTTTGAGTCCCTTATATATTCTGGTTATTAATTCCTTGTCAGATTGGTAGTTTTCAAATATTTTCGCCCATTCTTTCTGTTGTCTCTTCACTTTGCTGATTGTTTCCTTTGCTGTGCTGAAGCTTTTACACTTGATGTGATCCCATTTGTTCATTTTTGCTTTGGTTGCCTGTGCTTCGCGGGTATTTACTCAAGAAATCTTTGCTCAATCCAGAGTTCTGGAGAGTGTCCCCAAAGTTTTCCTGTAGTAATTTCAGAGTTTGAGGTCTTAGATTTAAGTCTTTAATCCATTTGGATTTGATTTTTGTATGTGGCAAGAGATAGGCGTGTAGATTCATTCTTCCGCATATGGATATCCAGTTTTCCCAGCACCATTTATTGAAGAGATTTACTCTTTCCCCAGTGTATATTTTTGGGATTGCTGTAAAAAATAACTTTACAGTAGATGTATGGATTTCTTTCTGGGTTCTCCTTCTGTTTCACTGGTTTGTGTGTCTGTTTTTATGGCAGTACCATGATGCTTTGATTACTATACTTCTGTAGTATAATTTGAAGTCAGGTATTGTGATTCCTTCAGTTTTTTTCTTGCTCAGGATAGCTTTGGTTATTCTAGGTCTTTTCTGTTTTTATATATAAATAAAGATTTTTGTTTTCTGTTTCTGTGAGGAATATCATTAGTAGTTTGATGGGAATTCCATTGAATCTGTAGATTGCTTTGAATAGTATGGACATTTTAGCAATACTGATTCTTGCAATGCTTGAACATGGAATAGCTTTCCATTTTTTTGTGTCTTCTTCAATTTCTTTCTCCAGTTTTGCATCGCTTTCGTTCTAGAGATCTTTCATTTCTTTAGTTAATTTCTAGGTATTTAATTTTATGTGCAGCTACTGTAAATGGAATTACTTTTTAAATTTTCTTTTTCAGGTTGTTCTCTGTTGGCATATAGAAATGTTAATGATTTTTGTATGATATTGTATCCTACAACATTACTGAATTTATCAGTTCTAATAGTTTTTTTTGGTGGAGATTTTAGGTTTTTCTAAATATAAGATCATGTCATCTGCAAAAAATGATAATTTGACCTCTTCCTTTCAAATTTGGATGCCCTTTATTTCTTTCTCTTGTCTGATTGCTCTAGCTAGGATTTCCAGTACTATGTTGAATAATGTGGTAAAAAGTGAGCATCCTTGTCATGTCCCAGATCTTAGAAGAAAGGTTTTCAGTGTTTCCTCACTCAGTATGATACTAGCTGTGCGTTTGCCGCATATGGCTTCTATTATGTTGATTAATGTTCCTTCTATACCCAGGTTTTTTGGGAAGGTTTTTATCCTGAAAGGATGTTGAATTTTATCAAATGATTTTTCTGCATCTATGGAGATGAGATGATCATATGATTTTTTTTCCCCTTCATTGTGTTGATATTACGTATCACATTGATTTGCTGTGTTGAACCATCTTTGTGTCCCTGAGATAAATCCTATTTGGACATGATGAATAATCTTTTTAATGTGTTATTGAATTCAGTTTGCTAGTTTTTTGTTGAGGATTTTTGCATTAACATTAATCAGAGATACTGGCCCGTAGTTTTCTTTTTTTTTTTTTTTTGATGGGTCTTCCTGTGGTTTGGGTATTAAAGTGATATTGATTTCATACAACAGGTTTGGGAGTATTCCCTCCTCCTCTATTTCCGAGAATCGTTAGAGTAGGGTTGATATTAGTTCTTCTTTAAATGTTTGATAAAATTCAGCAGTGAAGCCATCAGGTCCTGGGCTTTTCTTTGCTGGGAGACTTTTCATTAGAGATTTGATCTCATTACTTGTGATTGATCTGTTCAGGTTTTGGATTTCTATGTAGTTCAGTCTTGGTAGGTTTTACATATCTAGGGATTTACCCATTTCTAGGTTTTCTAATTGATCGGCATATAGTTGCTCATGGTAGTCTCTAATGATCCTTTAATTTCTGCAATATTGGTTGTAATGTCTCCTTTTTTTAATCTCTGATTTTATTTATTTGGACCTTCTCTCTTTCTTAGTCTGGCTAAAGATTTGTTTATTTTATCTTTTCAGAAAACCAGTTGATCTTTTATATTGTTTTCTTCATTGCAATTTCATTTATTTCTGCTCTGATCTTTATTATTTCATTTCTCCTACTAACTTTGGGCTTTGTTTGCCCTTTTCTAGTTTTTTAAGATGCATCATTGAGTTGTCAATTTGAGGTTTTTCTTCTATTTTGATGTAGGCATTTATAGCTATAGACTTCCCTCTTAATACTGCTTTCGCTGTATCCCATAGATTTTGATATGTTGTGTTTTCATTATCATTTGGTTCAAGAAAATTTTCAATTTCCTTCTTAATTTCTTTATTAACCCACTGGTCATTCAGGAGCATATTCTTTAATTTCTATGTTTGTAGAGTTTCCAAAATTCCTTTTACTACTGATTTCTAGTTTTATTCCATTGTGGTCAGAGAAGATACATGATATTGTTTCAATTTTTTAAAAATGTTTTAAGACTTGTTTTGTGGCCTATCCTTGTTTTGTGGTCCTCGAGGAATGATCCATGTGCTGAGGAGAAGGATGTGTATTCTGTAGCTGTTGGATGAAATGTTCTGTAAGTATCTATTAGGTCCTTTTGATCTATAGTGCAGATTAAGTTCAGTGTTTCTTTGTTGATTTTCTGTCTAGATGATCTGTCCACTGCTGAAGGTGGGGTGCTGAAGTCTCAGGCTATTATTGTATTGGGATCTGTCTTTCTCTGTCTCTCTCTTTAGCTCTGATAACATTTGCTTTATGTATCTGGGTGCTCCAGTGTTGGGTGTATATATATTTACAAGTGTTGTATACTCTTGCTGAATTAACCCCTTTATCATTATATAATGACCTTCTTTGTCTCTTTTTATAGTTTTCGTCTTGTACTCTATTGTGTCTGATATAAGTATGGCTATTCCTGTTCTTTTATGGTTTCCATCAGCATGGAATATAATTTTCCATCCCTTTGTTTTCAGTCTATATTTGCCTTTACAAGTAAAGTGTGTTTCTTGTAGGTAACAGATTCTTAGGGTTTTGTTTTCTTATTCAGCCACTCTTTGTCTTTTGATTGGAGAGTTTAGTCCATTTGCATTCAGTGTTATTATTGATATGGACTTACCCTGCCATTTCGTTATTTGTTTTCTCATTGTTTTGTGGTCTTCTCTTCCTTCCTCTGTTTCTTTCATTGAAGGTGATTTTTCTCTGGTGGTGTGTTTTAACTTACTGCTTTTTATTTTTTGTATATCCATTGTATGTTTTTAAACTTGAGGTTACCATGAGCCTTGCAAATAATATAACCCATTATTTTAAACTGATGACAGCACTGATTGCATAAACAAACAAATAAGCCAAAGGAAAGCTAATAAAAATTCTAAACTTTAACTTCATCTCCCCACTTTTTACCTTTTTGTTGTTTCTATTTATATCTTATTGCACTGTCTCTTGAAAAGTTATTGTAGTTATTTTTTATTGGTTCATCTTTTTGTCTTTCTACTTACATAAGTTGTTTATATACCGTAATTACACTGCTACAATATTCTGTGTTTCTCTGTGTACTTACTATTACCAGTGAGTTTTGTACCTTCCGATTATTTCTTCCTCATTAATGTCCTTTTCTTTCAGATTGAAGAACTTCCTTTAGCATTTCTTACAGGACAGGTCTGGTGTTAATGAAATTTCACAGCTTTTGTTTGACTGGGAAAGTCTTCTCCTTTAGGTTTGAAGGACATTTTCTCTGGATACACTACTCTCAGGTAAAAGGTTTTTTCCTTGACTTTAAATATGTCATGACATGCTCTCCTGGCCTGTAAAGTTTCCACTGAAGAGTCTGCTGCCAGATGTATTAGAGCTCCATTGTATGTTATTTGTTTCTTTTCTCTTGCTGCTTTTAGGATCCTTTCTTTATCCTTGAACTTTGGGAGTTTGATATTAAATGACTTGAGTTAGCCTTTGGGTTAAATCTGCTTGGTGTTCTAGAACCTTCTTGTGCTTGAATATTGATATTTTCTCTAGCTTTGAGAAGTTCTCTGTTATACTTTTGAATAAACTTCCTACTGCTGTCTCTCTTTCTAACTCCTTGTCTTCAAGCTCACTAATTCTTTCTTCTGCTTGATCATTTCTGCTTATTAAGAGACTTATACATTCTTCAATATGTCAGTTGCATTTTTCAGCTCCAGAATTTCTGCTTGATTCTTTTTAATTATTTCAATGTATTTGTTGACTTTATCTGATAGGATTACCAATTCCTTCTCTGTGTTATCTTGAATTTATTTGAGTTTCCTCAGCACAGCTATTTTGAATTCTCTGTCTGAAAGGCTGCATATCTCTGTCTCTCCAGGATTGGCCCCCTAGTGCCTTATTTAGTTTCTTTGGTGAGGTCATGTTTTCCTGGATGGTCTTGATGCTTGTGGATGTTTGTCAGTGTCTGGGCATTGAAGAGTTAGGTATTTATTGTAGTTTTTGCAGTCTGGGCTTGTTTGTACCCATCCTTGTTGGAAAGGCTTTCCAAGTATTCAAAGGGACTTTGGTGTTGTGATCTAAGTTTCCGGTCGCTGCAGCTGTATCTGCACTAGGAGGCACCCTGTGCCCAGTAACACTGAAGCTATTACAGACTCTTAGAGGTACTACCTTGGTGGTCTTGGATAAAATCCAGAATTCTCAGGATTAGCAGGCAGAAGTTCTTGTTTCTCTTCCCTTACTGTCTCCCATATGGAGTCTGTCTCTCTTTTTCTCTCTATGTGCTAAGCTGCCTGGAGCTGGGGATGGGGTGACATAAGCACCTCTGTGGCCACCACTACTGGGAATGTGTTGGGTCAGACCTGAAGCTAGCACAGCACTGGGTCTTGCCCAAAGCTCATTGTAACTACTGCCTGGCTACCACCTATGTTTGCCCAAGGTGTAGGGCTCTACAGTCAGCAGGTATCAAAGCAAACCAGGCTGGTGACCTTCCCTTCAGGGTGGCAAGATCCCCCAGGTCATAGTCAGGTCCAGGGATGCTGCTGTCCAGGAGCCAGGGCCTGGAGTCAGACACCTTAGAAATCTACTTGATGCTCTATTCTACTGCAGCTGAACTGGTGCTGAAACCACCAGACAAAGTCCTTCCCACCCTTCCTTCCCCTTTCCCCAGGCAGAGGGGTCTCTCTCCATTTCCACCACTACCCCAGGCCCATGGGAGGTACTGCCTGGCTACTGCCAGCATTCACTTAAAGCCCAAGGGCTCTTCAGTCAGCTTGTGGTGAGTGCTGCCAGGCCTGGGACTCACCCTTCAGGGCAGCGGGCTCTCTTCCAGCCCAGGGCAGGTCCAGAAATGCCACCCAAGAGCCAAGACCTGGAATCGGGGACCACAAGAACCTTCTTGGTGCTCCTCCCCACTGTGGCCAACCTGGTACCTAAGCGATTTTTGGTTCTTATGAAGGTGCTTTTTGCGTAGATCGTTATCACATTTGGTGTTCCTGAGGGGAGGATGAACAGTGGAGGCTTCTACTTGGTCATCATGCTCCACCTCCTCTCCAACATAGTTTTTTTTACAGTATATCTGAATAATATGTCTTGTCTTTATTACTGATTTTATTGTACTGATTAAAAATTATAACCTTCACAAGTATATAATTGTTTTTTATACCAAAGTATCAGGAAGTAAGCATTTGGTCTTCTGGTGCTTCAAGAGATGAAATGGAAGCCAGATAGTAGATTTTGATGTATCTCTTGTTATGACCAAATTTATACATGTCATTACTCCAAAAAGTACTAGCAGCAAATAATGAAATGATTTCATGGCATGTATAAATGGTGTCAAGTCAAATGGTAACTCTGAGAACTCAATTAAAGATTATCTGAGGGAAGAAAACAATGCTTTTCTCTTTTTATGGCACATCCACAGGACCATAGTTCACAAGCCACAAAAGTCATTTGAAAAAATGTCCCATGAGACTTGCCCTTCACAGCAGTCTCTCAGTTCCTGGCATTTCACATTATTGGAACAGATATGACATTTTACATTCTTTTTGTTTCATGTGTGTCTGTAGTCCTGCTGTTCGCGTGGTGCTCTAGCATGGCAGGAAGCTTTAGTGAAGCAGCTAAGAGAGCAGGCTCTGGAACTTCCTGGCTGTGCAGTCTTGGGCAAGTCACTTAACTTGGCTGTCTCTTCATCATCTACAACAGCAGTCCCCAGCCTTTTTGGCACCAGGGACTGGTTTCTTGAAAGACCACTTTTTTCCCACAGAACTGGGGGATATGGGGTGGTTTCTGGATGAAATGGTTCCACCTCAGATCATCAGGCATTAGATTCTAATGAGTGCACAACCCAGACCCACACATGCTCAGTTTGTAGATTCTACAAAGTAAGAATAGAGGACTCACCTCTTAGAATTGTGCAAATTAAGTTATTTAATTCTTATTAAAATATAGAGCACAGTTTCTAGCACCAAGATAGCACTTAACAAAAGTCAGCTATTATTATAGTAGACAATGAGTAGCTATTGAGTCAATAAAAAGAATGAGGTCCACCGTCATGTAAATAGGCATCATCCTTCTTAATTTGGGTTCACATATTAGAGGTAAGTGTAACTTCTGATTTTCTTTGAAACATTTCATTGAAGAATATAGTCTTTTTTTATTTCAGATGCTGTCTTTGCAGATGCGATGCCTACAATGGCGTCAAGCTGTCTACACTTCATCCCATTGTGAATCATCCACATTATGAAGATGCAGACTTGAGGTTGGCGGCTGATGAATATTTCATCAAGACTCACTTGGTGACTCCCAATTCTTAGGAATTGGAAAAATTTTTACACACACACACACACACACACAAACTCATCTGCATTTTCATGCTGGAAGTTAAAAAAAAATGACAATAACCATCCAGAAATGACAATATATAGCTGTTGCCTCTGGAGCAAGCAGACCTCTGAAAACTGAAAAATGCAAAAGCCAGTTTTTCCCAAAGTGACAAATGTGTCACATATTTATGATGTGTGTGTGTATTCCAGTAAAACTACTAGGTAGTTGGAACAGGAGATAGGATGGATTTAACTCACAGCCATAGTTTGCCAACCCCTGCTCTACATCATAAGCCCCACTCTGATTTAAGAAATGATTTCTAGATCTTACTGGTGGCCAATGACTAGCCTTTTGTGACAGGTAGAAAAAGTACATGAAAGTTACTATTATATATTACGTGCTTTCATGAAAATTTTTGCTAGCCGATTATGAGAACTCTAGTTTCCATTGATGTCTAAAAGTTTTGCTTTCCTTAAATGGCTACTTTAAAAAATTATTTTGGTTATTCTAGTAGTTGTCAGTATAATCTTTTTTAAAAGTGGATTTTTGGCCTATTGTTAGAGGCAAATGTTTAAATTAAAAGTTTTAGGTCTGCCGTCTAGGAGCCAGGGTTTGGAGTCAGACACCTTAGAAATGCACCTGATGCTCTCTCTGTTCTACTGCGGTGAACTGGCATGGAAACCACTGTGGTGACTGAGCATCCCATATGCTTGAAATTCTAAGCAACATCCAATGCATAAGTGATAGTTTGTCAGGATTTTGTAAGAACTCCCACTACGGTCAAATCACCTGTTGTACCACATTTTGGTGACCATCCCCATTTCTCAAGATTCTGTGAAGGTGCTTTTCCTACCTGTTCTGACACCCTGGATGCCCATTGTCTAAGTATTCTACTTGATACACTCAGTTTCAATTCATGTGTTTGTCAGAGCTTCTTCAGATGAAATTAAGCATTGAAAGATATGTTTTCACTACATTCAATCTCTGTCAGAATATATTCTCTGAAAACTTTGTGAATTATGAGAAGAAAATGTTATATCCTAAGCTGCTCTCTGCCACCCAGTACAACTTTAGACTATTTTAAACACTAATAAGCAGTATATGCAGAATTAAAATTGCCATAAGTTTCATTACATTCAAAATATAAGTAGGAATGTGGAAACTGCCATCCCCAAAATAGTTGATGCTGTTTCGAGTCATGTATATCAGTGTTCCACCCAGTGAGTATTGAGATTTCAACTTAGTAAGATTTTTTTTTAGTCTACTCTATTATCATTCATTTTAAAATCTTTTAAACTATTGTTTAAATTTAAAGGGCCCGGACAAAAATAGTTTATTCTACATATAGTCGAAAATCTGCCAAAGAAATAAGAGATAAATTATTGGAGTTACATGTGAATTATTATGTTTTAGAAGAGGCATGGTGTGTTGTGAGAACTAAGTGAGTATTAACCCTATGCTCTCTGATATGGTATATTTTTAAGCAACAAATGTTTCACTTTATTACAGTAGTCCTGATTCTTTAAGAGATTTTAGTTTAAATTCATTAAAATATTATCCTGGTATCGTAGTTTAAATTATTTCATCTAGAGAAGTAAAATTTTTTTTTTTGTTTGAGACAGAATCTAACTCTGTCACCCAGGCTGGAGTGCAGTGGCCAGATCTCAGCTCACTGCAAGCTCCGCCTCCCGGGTTCACGCCATTCTCCTGCCTCAGCCTCCCGAGTAGCTGGGACTACAGGCGTCCACCACCTCGCCCGGCTAGTTTTTGTATTTTTTTTTTTAGTAGAGACGGGGTTTCACCGTGTTAGCCAGGATGGTCTCGATCTCCTGACCTCGTGATCCGCCCGTCTCGGCCTCCCAAAGTGCTGGGATTATAGGCTTGAGCCACCGCGCCCGGCCGAGAAGTAAAATTATACTATCAATGAAGTAGAAATTAATTCCAAACATTATAGTATATTTTAACATCCTGATTTTTCAATTTAACATCTTCTACTTAGCTTTTTTCATAATTTTTGAAATATGAAAATTTTTATTAGATATATAAAATATGGATTTGAATTTAAAACACAGTGAGATATTAGCATCTTGTACCATAGCTGAGTTGGATTTGTAAGACTTAAAAGAAAAGTGACAAAACCCAAAATGCCATAATAAGAAAAACATCCTAAGAAAAACATAATAAGAAAAATTAAAATTTTTAAATTTCTGAATTTTGAATCTCTAAAAGTCATAAAATTCTAAGATGTGTAATGGATCTTTTGAGGCCTTTGTTTAGGCTCCTAAGCAGAAATACTAGCTGCTGCACATGACAGGAAATTCAGGCACATTAATTGTCTCCTAGAACAACACATTGGCAATCAGAAGAACAAAACAGGTTCTACAGTCACTTCAATATATCATTTACAATGTGCAAAAGGTTTCAGAGATGCAAACTAAAATGAGAAAGTATGACCAACACTGAAAAAAAAAAATAAGTTAACAGAAACCAATTCAAGTAGGTCCAGATGTTGGATTTAGCAGCCAAAGACTGCAAAGCCACTATTACAAACACATTCAAAGGCTTAAGAAAAATATATTCAATAAATTAAAAGAAAACATGGTATCCATGAGTGAAGAGATATGGAATCTCAGCAGAGAAATAGAAACACTCCAGCCCCCATGGGAATTCTAGAGCTGAAAAGTATAGTAAATGAAATGAAAATTATTTAAATGTACTCAACAGTTTTGAGATGAAAACAGAACATTTGAACAGAAAATTCAGTGAATTTGAAGGTAAGAGAGAATAGTTAATCAAAAGAACAGGAACCAAAAAGATTGAAAAATAACCAATGTCACAGACCTATGTAACATTAAGTAGTTCAACACATGCATAATTTTAATATTAGATGTAATGAAAAAGAGAACATGACAGAAAAAATATTGAAGAAATGTTGGCCAAAAATTTCTCAAGTTTGATAAGAGCTACTAACTTAGAGATCTGCTAAGCTCAACAAATCCAACTGGGTTAAGCCCAAAGAAAACCAAAGCAAGGCACATTATAGTCAAAATGGTAAAATCAAAGATAAAGAGAAAATCTTGAAAATAAGAGAAAAAAATGATATGCTATATAAACATCTGACTTCTCAACATAAATAGTGGAAATTATCAGACACTGGAATGGTAATTCAAAGTGCTGAAGAAGAAAAATCAAGAATTCTATATTTAATGAAATTATCTTTTAAAAATGGAGGCCAAAAGTACATTTTTCAGATCAAAAAAATCTAATATAATTTGTTGGTAACAGATTTATACTTCAAGATGGACAAGAAGTTC